>NC_055691.1:4884593-5039593 GCF_017639745.1 Melanotaenia boesemani | reverse complement strand
TTTGTTTGTGGGTGGTTTATATTGACAGGTTGTTTTGTGCTTTGAAACAGGTAAAAAAGAAAAACTCATGCAGAGCTGCTGAAATATTTGGGGAAGACAGAGGAGAAACTGCAGGAGGACAGGGAGAAAGTTCCCCTCTCATTTGTGAAGCTAGAAAAAAATGAGGACAACAGCAGTGCAATGGTTGGAGTGATGGGGGGCATGGTGTCCTTAATGGAGACTACAAAAAAGTTATTCATTTTTTTTCTAATCAAACCTTTTTAAATCAAAATGTGGTTAAAACCAAACTTTATTACTTATTTGACCCTACTCCAAACTTTACTTAAACGTAGGTTCATCTTTATTGATCAGGTTATACAATTTATGGTATGCAAAGTTGTGTAAACAAGAAATGATAAGCCACACAGTTATTGTTCCTGGTTAAAATACTGTCTGTAAAATACTTTTAAATTCCACTAAGGAAAAACGTAAGTTTTGCACAAACTGCTACGTAGTAAAATAAAAAAAACAATGCAATCCAACCAGAATCTTGAAGGGGGATGTGTCCAGACAACAGGCAGCCTCCACATTAAGATCCAATCAATCACGATCTAGTAATTGAAAAATACAATATTAATCCCAAAGGGAAATTGCAGAACAGATATAAATGTAATTACGTTTGTACCATGTAATCAGTATAAGTATAGCCAGTACTACGTTGGGTTACATATTGCAGCTAAAAGCTAAAAACATCATAACATAACTTTGAATAATTACCTCTCTCCTTGTAGTTGCCATTCTCTGCACTTGATAATCAAGCGTTCATTGACAACCTTCAACAGATGACTGGTCCATCTGTGGGAGTCTAGGCAAGTTTGGAAGGCCAAGAGCAGGGAGCAGTAAACTCCATTTAATCTTTGCCTGAGTGCTTCCTCCTTCCTTCTTGTCAAGGCGGCATGTTCAGTTGCATTTTAGATAATGTAATGACACAGAACCGACTTGGCTCCGTCAGGGGAAAACCGAACAGGTTTGCTAGAAACCTGTTTGGCCTTTTGTAGAAAAAAAGCCAGAGTGAATTTGTATTTTATATTTTAAGTATTTAATATTTTTTAGTATAGGGTAATATTGTATCATCTTGTATGGAAGTGTAGAGCTGTCACGCAAACAAAAAGAAACTGTAAAAATGTGACTCACGTTATAACGTGATCATTTTTGTGGTTAAACATGGAACATAAACTGTATTCTTCTTTGAAGAAGGAAACTATGCATGCAGTCTTTCAGAAAAATGTCTAAATCATGAAATGGGATAAAGTTGTGTTCATACTAGGCTGGGACAAGCAGTGATTGGGCAGTGTGAAGCTTGGAGGACACTGTGGTACCTTCCACTCGTCATAAACATCATAAACCAGACAGGACAGTGTTGTGTCAGCCACCTAATTCTCCTGGCAGTGCATATAGCCAGTATACGTCTAATTTTAGTTTTCAGAGGACAGTCAGGCCATAAGCCTAACAACTGCTACATATTAACCAAAAGCAGCACACACACTCAGACACACACATACACTGTCTCACTGCACGCAGGCAGGTGACGTACCTGTTGTGTTGCTCATAACTGCCCCATGTTACGGTGTGTACAACAAGAAGTCCGAGTAGAATAATTATTCCTTGACAAAAAGAACTGAAATGTTTCTGCTTGAAGAAAATCATTTCCATAAAATGTATTTCAAGGTCACTACAACAACTGCATAAGTACTTTTTGTTTCATGTTAAAACGTATGTTTTACGTGATATAGTTCACGTTTTTAAAATAAAACGTATTACATTATAACGTGCTTTTATAATTTGGGTGACAGCTCTATGCTTGGGTTATCTTCTGTTACGATTTTTTTTAACTTGCTCTTTTACTTCACGACACTATAGATCATGTTTTATCATTTTTGTATTAAATTCCCAGTAACCTCTGTGTCTCATATTTTCAGGAAGATGTATAATTGGCAAATTAATTTTACAATGATCAGTAAGAGGAGTTGAAGAAATATTACAATCCAATGTTTTTCAGACGATTTGATGTGTTCCTAACCAAAAATTTATTCTGGAGCTGCTAGAGGCATCTGATTTATGCCAGGAAAACTGTTTCTCTCCACAGGCCAATAAATCCAAGGCTATAAGTACAATTTGGTTGGGGGTTTGCAAATTTATTGAGGTGTCTATCAAAACCTGTCTATAGCCAATTTCCAATCATCATCTATTAAGATGTGATCAGTGGAAAATCTGAAGCTGTTGGACTTTTTCTTCTATATTTGTGAGAAGATCTTTATTTTTGTTTGTATCGTTCTGCTAACAAAAGTCTTTCTTCAGGTGATTTTTTCTTTTTTTTTTCATGGTGATGAACTCCTGTTTGAGATTTTCTATTTTAGATTGACAATCAACAATGCCAAGTTTTGTTCAACATGTTGTGAAGGCAAACATTTTTTAACTTTCTTTCAGCTGTCTTCCAAAATCATCCACCTCGCTGTCCAGACTTTTAATGGCACTAAAACGCCAGGCAAACAGACCCCTGTCTCACATATCTATGTCTTAGCAGGTCAGAGCTTCATTGGAGTTGTATTCAGTTGTCATCTTTTACTGGAGGTAGTTTTTGAGGTGTCTATTAGTGTTACGATGGAGTAGGCAGAGCTAGCAACAGCAGCGTAGTTCTGAATATCTAGCTTGGTAGTGATATTAGCATTAACACTCTTCAAAACATTCAAATCTATCATAAACAACTGATCTTCACAAACCTCTTATTTCTTTGCTACTTCAGGGAGTAGTTGTGCAGGTCTTCCTTTAAGGTAAAATAGTTTGTCAAGGGTGGGTGTTTAGAACTAGTTTGAGGCTGCGTGGAAGCAGCTCAGAACTGAGTGTGTGCCCGCTTCACCATCTTGCCCAAAAGTCTCGTACGTGTTAAATATGCTACAACCATAAAGGACCACAAGTAACGCATGGCCACGACTTAACTATCTCATTCCCATGTCTTAGTAATGCAAGTCCAAAACTTAGTAATGTGTGACCATTAGTTAATTTCTGTTGTTTTGTAGTTTTCTAACCAAATAAAATGACCTGGACATATCTGGTGAGCAGTAACAGTAAGAGCTGTTTTATAAAGGTTGCTTGAGGATAGTGGGTGAACTTTTGTGCGTTTTTCTTTCCATTCTTAATTACAGTGTTTCCTATGACTGCAAAAAAAAGAACAAAACACTAGATTTATTTCTATATTATTATACTAATATGATTTATATGTGAGATATAACACTGCTACTATGGACCACGAGCCTGCAATAAAGAATACTACTACTACCACTACTACTACTACTGCAATGAGATCCTATTAAAGCAATTTTTGGGGATTAGTTATTATTTAGCTCTAGTTTCAGTAAATGATGCAGATCTACGTTATATGCTGGTGATTGTGTAATCAGATTTCTATGTCCTTTCCCAAGAAATTGAGAATTTCTTAGTCCATCTTTTCTTAACCCCATGCTGACCTTACACTGAGACAATCAGTGGGTCATGGTTGTTTTTGTTTTATTGGGTTTTTTTTGTTTTGTTTTGTTTTGTTTTGTTTTTTTTTTTCAAATGTATGTATTATTCTACACGGCGTGCAGAATTACTAGGCAAATGAGTATTTTGACCACATCAACCTCTTTATGCATGTTGTTCTACTCCAACAGGTACAGGCTTGAAAGCCTACTACCAATTAAGCATATAGGGTGATGTGCATCTCTGTAATGAGAAGGGGTGTGGTCTAATGACATCAACACCCTATTTCAGGTGTGCATAATGGCATCGCTTTACGGCACGTTAACATTCTTTGATTTTGAGCAAGCAGCTGTCAGAAGACGAGGCAGAACAGAGACGGAGGATGGCTGAGATGAGTGGAGGAAGTGTTGCTAGGGCAGTTGGTGGCACCTGGACTGGGAATAGTCAGGAGTATGCAAGGGAAAGCGATGGTCCTGGAAGTGAATGCGAGGGGATGGAGGGGGAAATGAGCGGGAGATATGGACCATAGAGTACAGCAAGTAAAAAACGTAAACTAAAATCTAGAGGTAGAACATCTTACACAGAAGAGGACGGAGAGTGTGATGTAGTGATAAGAAGCGATCCAGAGTACAAAGTGTTTGTGAAATTGGTCCATGAGGGAGCTACTTTTGATGAATGGGGCCCAGTTCAATTAACTAAAGCACTGCATAAGGAGTTTGGGGAGGTAAGGAATGCTAAAAAGCTAAGGAATGGAAGTCTGCTGATTACATGTAAAGATGAAGAACAACAAAGAAAAGCAACCGGTGTCACTAAAATAAATAATAATAAAGTTAAATGTTCAATGGTGTTTGACAAGAAGCTTGTAAAGGGAGTAATATCGGGAATCCCTCTGAGGGAATCAGTAGATGTGTTCCACACTTGGACAAAGAAATTTACTCCCAAGCATGCGTGGGTTTGAAAAACATCCTTATTCTTTTATTTCTGCAACACAGAAACACAAGCACATGAACATGTGGCTGCACACTGCAGACTACTGGGGCTTACTGAATGACACATCCACATTTTAACCTAATCATCACATTCACACGACAATATTATATACACTCACACAACCATAGTATTCTGGCAGGCCACGGTGATTACAACCCAGTTTTTCTGGTGAGCTACTAGCCAGGTAAAGCTCTGTCAAGTTCCACATTCAGCATTTTAACTTGCAAAAACTTTCACCTAAACATCATAAATGTGTTCTTTTAAGTCTGACACTTTTAGCAAACCTATTAAACACCTGTAATGCTGCCCTTTTCCCGTTTTCCCATTGCTTTAGCTTACCTGCAACACAGAAACACAAGCACATGAACATGTGGCTGCGCACTGCAGACTACTGGGGCTTACTGAATGACACTCCCCCGTTTTCCAGCCTCAAGGACCCCTAAGCTGCCCAAGGTGCCTGTGTGAAATTGCTCACTATTTTAATTTACCTCCCAGAAAACTACTGCTATTACTTTGAGTATACACATTGTCTATTAGATCTAAATAAATATAATCAAATTTAACATACCCAGAAGATGAACAATTTAACAAAAACACATTTTTAGAACAGAGGGGGGAGTGAATGCTAAATGTTCACAGTCCACAGTCCACCACTCATTTCAATATGCCCAACATGCCTGTGGGTCCCCCACATCCTCCCCTACAAAATAAATGTCGTCTCGACATAGTTGACTTCTAGAGCAGGCATGTCTTCAACTTGTGTCATGGCAGGCTTGGAGTCAGTCTTTCGAGACATCCTGTGTGTATTCACAGTCTTTGACAGGGTATGTATCCCCCTCTTTATGCCTTCTGTCACCATTAGACATTACTGGCCAGGTAATATCTGGAAGTTACTCTGCCATTATTGCAGGTTGTGTCTCGGCCTGAAAGGTATTCACCCTATTCCCACCACATAATTTATTACTCAGACCCACATGTGTAATGGTATGCTTCACATATATTCCAATATAACTCCATGTGCTAGTGGTCTTAGCTCTAGTTATCTATTTTTAACAGGGATCTACTTTTTCAATACTTAACTGTTTATTTGTTTTAACAAAATGTTATAATTAACTCTTGTAATTAACTGTCACTACTGTAACTAAACACATTGCTATGAACTGGTGCAATCTACACTTAAATGTAACCATTACTTGTGTCTAAACCTGACTGATGGTTGCCCTAGTGTGTCATAGGTGAGTGTCTTGGGTGGATTTCTCTGTCTCAAAGGATACAGTCTCGTGAGGGATGACAGTGGCTCTGAGTCTACCCCATTTGTCTCATCCGACAAGGTCTCCTGCTCCTCTGCTGCTTCATCCTCAGTCTGCACCTCAGGTTCCACCTCTTCATATTGCCCCGGTTCTCCATCAGCTGTTTGTGGTTTAACCACCTCCTCTTCCATTCTAAGCTGGTGTCCGCCGTTGTCAGCTGACTTTGCTGGCTGTGTGAGAATAGATCTCCAGCTTCCTTCATCTTCTGAACTACTGTCATCATCTTCCCCCAAGAGTTCTGTCTTTCTCCTTCCCTTGTCAGTGTTTGGCTTCCTCTTTTCCACTTTCTTCTCCTCCTCTACTCCTTCCACAGGCAGAACATCACATGGAAGCGGCAGGTTCCTGTGTAAAACTCTGGTTTTACCTGGACCCCGTTCAGGCCGTACTGTGTACACAGGACTCTCCTTGTGCCTTCTCTCGGTCACCACATATACGTTTTCCTCCCAATATGACCTGAGCTTCCCGGGTCCCCCTCTGTCCTTGAAGTTTCGCACCAACACTCTGCTTCCTGGCTCCAGTTCTACTCCATAAGCTCTCCGGTCATACTCTGCCTTTGCTCTGCTTTGTTCCTTCTGAGCCGTCTCTGACGCCAGTTTGTAAGCCTCTTGCATCCGTTTTCTCCACTTACTGGCATAGTCACTGTGAGAAGCATTCTGCTCGCTTGGAGCCAGTCGAAACATGATGTCCACAGGTAAGCGGGGGCTTCTGCCATAAAGGAGGTAGTATGGTGCGTACCCTGTAGCTTCACTGCGCTTGCAATTGTACGAGTGTACAACTTTGGCTAGGGAACTCTTCCAATCTGACTTGGCGTCCTCTGCTAGGTTTCTGAGCATGGAAAGCAGTGTCCTATTGAATCTCTCAACCTGACCGTTTCCAGCAGGGTGGTAAGGTGTGGTGCGTGAACCCTGGATGCCACAATACTTTTCCAGCTTGGAGAACAGCTTATTTTCAAATTCCTTGCCCTGATCATGATGTAGTTTGGCAGGAAATCCAAACTTCAGGGCAAAGTCTCCAAAGATCTTCTCAGCAGCTGTTTTTTGCCGACTTGTTGGTACAGGCATACGCCTGGGCAAAGCGTGTGAAATGATCAATGATTACTAGAATGTACTCATATCCTCCTTTGCAGCTTTCGAGATGTAGATAATCGATTGAGACTAGCTCAAATGGGTATGTTGTGACTATGTTAACCAGGGGTGCTCTTGTTACCCGGTTTGGTCGCTTGCGTTTCAGACAGCTGCAGACTCTGGTCACGTAGTGGTCCACGTCCCTCTTCATATGTGGCCAGTAGAACCGGTCACGGACCAATCTCAGTGTTCTCTCCACCCCGAGGTGTCCCATTTCCTCATGCAACTCCCTGTAGACCAGCTGATGGAACACTGTGGGTAGCACCAGCTGAGTTCTTGTAGCTGATATCCTGTACAAGATGCCATCTTTACTGACATACAGTTTCCTCCTCTCTCTGGCCAAAACAGAGGTGCCATCACACCAGTTCATTCCACTCAGATGTGGCCACTGCCCCTCCATCACATATTTTTGCACCTTTCCAATGACTGGATCATCCTCCTGAGCTTTCCTGAGTTTTGCCACAGGAATTTCTGCCACTGGAGATGTTATCTGCTCAAGCTCAACATTAGTGCAAATTGTATGGTGGCTATATATGGTGGCTGGGCACATCCAGGGCTCTGGTTCATGGAATGCCAGTTGGATTGCCTGTGCAACAGATGTGATGACCTCTGGCTCCATCTCTTGTGAGCATGCGCGTATGTATTCCTCCATATCAAGCGGCATCCGTGACAGGCCATCTGCGTCTCCATTGACCTTTCCCGGTCGATACTTGATGGAGAAGTTGAAGTCTGCTAACTCAGCAATCCACCTGTGTGTTGTGGCATTCAGTTTCGCTGCGGTTAAAACATAGGTTAAGGGGTTATTGTCGGTATACACAATGAATGAGGGTGCATAGAATAGGTACTCCCTAAACCTTTCACAGATAGCCCACTTCATTGCCAAAAACTCTAACTTTCCCGAGTGAAGATGATAGTTTTTCTCTGGGGCAGTTAGTGTTCTCGACCCGTAACCAATGACCACCAGCTTAACCTGCTGCCTCTGGTACAGGACTGCACCAAGCCCTTCTTGGGAGGTGTCACAATGTAACACAAAAGGCTTCTCAAAGTCAGGGTAACCTAACAGGGGCGGACATAGCAGGTGCTCAATGAGCTGACAGAGTGCATTCTGATGTTGCTCTGTCCAAGTGATTGGATGGCTTGATGGTAACTGCTCAGATTTTTTCCATTTCCTCTTGCTGTGGCTGGGTCCTGATTTCTGTGGGCTGGTACCTGTGGTTTTGTCAGACAATATGAGGCAGTATAGCGGCTTGGCAATCCGGGAGAAGTCTGGGCTGAAGGGCCGATAGTATGATAAGAACCTGAGCATTTTTCTCAGGTCTCCCACAGTTTTAGGTTTACGGTCTTTGAGTGCTTGTACTGGTGCTATCTCAGCCGGATCCATGCAATAGCCATCCTTAGATACAATCTTTCCCAGGAATTTCACCTGGTCTTTGAACACTTCACACTTCTTAGGCGTCAGTTTTACACCATGTATCTGATAGTGTCGCAGCACCTCCCTCAAATCCTGCAGATGGTCCTCAAAAGACTGGCTGTGGACCAGATTGTCATCTAACTATGGCTGACATGTTTCATCTCTCAGCCCTGCAAGACACTCCTCCATACTGTGCTGGAACTCTGCTGGTGCCGAGGACAGACCAAAGGGGATCCGAACCCACTCATATAAGCCCCAAGGTGTTATGAAGGCTGTAAGTGGTCTGCTGCTTTCCTCAAGGAAACCCTGATGGTATGCTTTGCCCTGGTCCAGGACAGAGAATCATGCACTCCCGCTCAAACTATTCAGCTATTCAGTCGAGGAATGGGATGGCGGTCCGGTATAGATTTTCGGTTGAGCTCCCGGTAATCCACGCACAGACGTAGGCTTCCATCTTTTTTACGTACACAGACTATTGGTGATGAATACGGAGATCTTGATTTCTGAATCCATCCTCTGTTCAGCAAGTCCTCTAAGTATTCCTTCACCTCTTTCAGAAGTGGTTTTGGCACTGATGTATAAGTACGCCTTACAGGAGTAGTGTCACTTAGTCTGATTTTTAACTGCAAGGGGGGGATGCTCCCCACATCATTTTCATCCTTAGAGAATGCATTACATTCTTCTCGGAGCATCCGTTTCACCTTTTCCTGCTGGTCTGGAGTGAGGTGATCAACTGACACTGGGGGGTCCCATAATTCCTTTTTGTCGGTGTCCAGTCGTCGGTGTTCCTGCTGTGGTTTTTCAGGGGCACCACCCCTGTAGACGTTCTCACCACACTCAGTTTCTCCTTTTAGGGTTTTTCCACTTTCAGTGACTGGTCTCACATCAACAGGATAAATAGCCTTGATTTGTTGCAGCTGCCCCAGGACTGTGCAAGGTGTGAGGGTAATGTCATGGTGGCTTTCATTAGTGACAGGGATGGTCACCACTGACCTGTTTCCTTTCTGTAGGTAGACCACTGTTTCAGGAATTATCAATCCTTCCGTCCCCTTTGGAAACCCCTCTGGCTCAAAAATGACTTCCTGCTTTGAAGAGTGGGGACCTGTTCTCACACTACATTTAACTTCTCTGGTCTGACCTGCTGGGATCACAGTCTTTAACCGTGCCACTTTCACTAGGCCCTCTTGGCTGTTGAGATCACTACTCTTTACAATGTGGATCAGCACGTCTACTTTTTTACAATCAATAGAGAAAGCATTTCTTACTATTGTTTGTGTGATCTCTGGGTGATGTTCCATCCCATTCTTCACCAAGTGCTCAATAACATTGTAGCCAATAATTGGTGGTTCAGCTACTCCACGTTCATTGGACACAAGCACCGGTACCAGCAGTTCTGTGTGTGGGCCCTGGTTTGAGCCCAGCTTGAACTTAAGCTCAACCCAGCCTGCAAACGGTATGGGTGTCTGGTTCGCAGCTTTTCCCACAAGGGACTCACCCTCACCCAGTAGCTCACTTGTGCTTCGTAGTTTGATGTGTGGAAGACAAGACTTTCTCCAGCTGTCATTGATAATTGTGACCTGGGACCCTGTATCCCACAATGCTTGAGTTGCCACCCCTTCAAAGACACAGTCCACCAAGCACTTTTTCCCTATGAGAGCCTTAAATTTGGCATGATGAAGCAGGGAGAGATGGCTGGCATAGGTAGCCCCCACGGTTTCTTTAGTTCTCTGGTTTTGCTCCAACTGCGCCTCAAGTTGCTCAATTCGGTCACAAAGCAGTTTATGCACTTCATCATCCCCCTCAGTTTGGCATGAAGTGAATAATCGTGAGGGTGTGACAGTCTGAATTGCTGCTTTCATGCCATCTGTGTTCCCTTCCAGCCTCCTATTTCCTCTGCAGCCTCTGGGGAAATGTCCCGCTTGCCCACACTTAAAACAGTGCCCACACTGGTCGCCCAGACCCTGTTCGTGGCATGCTTTGCATCCTTTTCTAGCAGTTCTCCTCACATGGTGGCTGGAATGGGGGCTAGACATGCTCTTCCTGATTTCAGCAATTTCCTCCCTGAGTGATCTCACTGTTTCATAGAGTTCACTCTCTCTTGAACTGATAACTGGAGGTGTTTTGCGATTTTTGGGCTTGACCACTTCTGTTGTCTGCTCTTGCACCCTCACTCTTGCTTCAGTTGCATTCTGGCTTGGCTGACTGGTCTGCATTTCTGTATGCAGTTCATTAATTTTTGTTTAATGCACTGTTTGTGCTCTTTTTCTGCTTGGTTTGTCTTTCTGACTCAACACTAGCGGCTTCATTCATTCTGCCTATAAGTATCTCATCTGTCACGGCTAGATCATCAAGATAAGGCTTAAGCTGGAACTTAATGTGGTCACTCAATAACCCAGTACTAACTGATCTCAAGAACTTTCTCTGGATGAACTCCGAACTATATTGCTCATCTGACCCCACTTCTCTGGATGAAAGTAAAAGTCTCTCTTTCAGCTCAATTGCTCTGAATAAGAAGTTTTGAGGAGACTCATGGCTGTCTTGTGTTATGCTTACAAGCCTGTGATAAATGTCCTCCGAACTGTCCTCTTTGAAATGTCCCTTTAAAATTGTCTTTAGCTGGGAAAGTGTGAGATCACGTTTTATTTCCAGCATATCATGGATACTCAAACCAGCGCTGACTGCCTTAATTACAGCTTCCACCACTTCAGCTTCGCTGTGTCCCTTGTTTAGGCCTCGCTCAATCTGATGCATGAGGTTTGTATATGACAGTCTGTCTTTCTGTCCTTTTTCTCCAATCTGGCCACAGATCTTAAAATCTCTCCTAATTGTCACTTCTGGAAGCCTGTTTACTGGAGTCACAGTTTGGGATGTCGACTCTGGCATCACAGGTGCACTGGTTACTCTTTCACTTAGCCTCCTCACTTCATCCTGCAGAGTCTGGCTGGTTAACTGATGTTGCACATTTTTCTCTGCAATACTGACTCCTTCAGCAGCAGTCTGGCTGCTTTGCGCTGTGCTGGTTCTTTCTGTACTGTCTGTAGCTTGTGTTATCTGTTCAACTGATTTTAGCATGGTGTGAAGATAGAATTTGGCTACATCTTCCTCTTCTTTATCAATTACACTGTCCATGGATTCTGATATTAGTCTGATTAACGCCCGTCTTGTTATGACATTTCCTCTCGGGATTTTCCCTTGCTCACACACCTCTTTGAGCTGATCAAGTTGCAAACGCCACAGCTTCTGAGAAATAGTCTCTGCTAGCTCTTCCAGATCCATAGCCCCTTTTGCAGACTCACTCCCGATGGTGCACGCTCACGTTGTAGTCAAAGTTAAATCCCAGCCGCGACGTTAATCATCCCAGCGGTGCCTCCAATATTTGTTGCACACTTGGACAAATAAATTTACTCCTAAGCATGCGTGGGTTTGAAAAACATCCTTATTCTTTTATTTCTGCAACACAGAAACACAAGCACATGAACATGTGGCTGCGCACTGCAGACTACTGGGGCTTATTGAATGACACTCCCCCGTTTTCCAGCCTCAAGGACCCCTAAGCTGCCCAAGGTGCCTGTGTGAAATTGCTCACTATTTTAATTTACCTCCCAGAAAACTACTGCTATTACTTTGAGTATACACATTGTCTATTAGATCTAAATAAATATAATCAAATTTAACATACCCAGAAGATGAACAATTTAACAAAAACACATTTTTAGAACACAGGGGGGAGTGAATGCTAAATGTTCACAGTCCACAGTCCACCACTCATTTCAATATGCCCAACATGCCTGTGGGTCCCCCACAGATGTCGTTAAGGAAAGCATAACTAATGCGAAGGTAAAGGAAGCGAAACGACTGAAAACGAAGCGGGATGGTGCTATTACTGATAGCTTATCAATTGTCTTAACGTTTGACGAAATTAAGCTACCTGACAGAGTATTCATAGGCTACATGAGTTATGAGGTCAAGATGTATATTCCACCTCCACTTCGGTGTTTTAACTGTCAAAAGTTTGGCCATGTAGCTGCGGTGTGTAAAGGAAAACAAAGGTGCAGTAAATGCGGCGGAGAACATAAATATGGGCAATGTGACAAGGATGCAAAGCTAAAATGTATTAACTGTGGTGGTGAACACAGTTCAGCATACAGAGGTTGTGAAGTGAGTAAGAGAATGCAAGAAGTGCAGCGACTAAAAGTTACACAAGGACTGTCCTATGCAGAAGCAACTAAGAAGGTTAAAAGGGCAGTGGTGGCACCGGCCCTGGCTAGTAATGAAAATAGACAAGAAGCAGTTACGTGTACAAAGTGTGACCAAATTAAAGAGGACACATTGATCATGTCTAAAATTAATTTTATCTTGTTTATGGCAGAGGTCATCAATTGCTCGGCACAAACTCCAAGTCATAGTTAGATCTGCTGAGAAATTCCTGGACGTTAAAGGTTTAATGTGGGAGTCAGTCAGAGACACCCTAAGTGAAGTGGTTCAACAGTCTCAAGCATGTGGTGGGCCGGGATAATGGTTTTCATAATTTTGCAATGGAATGCGAGAAGCTTGGTAGCAAATGGACAGGAGTTTAAGAGATACATAGAACTAAATGTTAAACCACATGTCATCTGTATACAAGAGACCTGGCTGATTCCCAAATTAGACTTTGTTACTTAAGGATATACCTCTATCAGGAGAGACAGGGACACTGGGAAAGGTGGGGGAATTATAACGTTTATACAAAAAGGTATTCAACATAGAGAAATTTAAAGAGGGACTGATCTAGAATACACCCAAATAGAGGTTTGGGCTAATGAAGGCAATATTGAAATAATAAACTTCTACAACCCATGTAGACAACTTGAATTAAGCCAGCTGGCGGAGATGTGTCAGGACACAAAGGGGAGAGTGGTATGGTGTGGTGATTTTAACGCTCATAGTACATTGTGGGGGGAGAGAAATGATGCTAATGGGGATCTGATCCTAGAGTTCATGGATGAGGAAGAATTGGTCTGATTGAATGATGGCTCTAGTACTAGGCTTGATGCTGCTAGGGGTACAGAATCGGCAATAGACCTCACTTTGTCTACTATACATTTAGCAGGCGACTGTGAGTGGGAAGTTTTAGGGGGCGATACTATTGGTAGTGATCACTACCCTATTAGAATTCAAGTGGGGATACAAGCTGTGACTGAGCATGAAGTTGGACATGGGAGATGGCTGTTACAGAAAGCAGATTGGGACAAGTTCAGAAAGCTTAGTGATGGAATGCTGTCAGAGGTAGATACCACTAAAGATATTGAAAATCTATGTAGAGATGTTGGTGGTGCTATAATCACTGCTGCAAGTTTAGCCATACCTAAATCTAAGTCAAGGACCTTGGGCAAATTAGTTCCATGGTGGTCAAATGAGTGTAAAAACGCAATAAAAGTCAGGAACAAAGCGTTTAGAGTCCTGAAAAGAACACACAACTTCCAAAACCTGATTGAATATAAGAAAGCCCAAGCATTACTAAGGAAGACAATAAGAGAGGCAAAGAATAGCTGCTGGAGAAAGTTCTGTGACTCCATAAGCAGCACTACACCAATAGAGAGAGTGTGGGATATGATAAAGAAGATGAAAGGGAGTGGGAGAGAATATGGCTACCCGGTGCTGATGGATGGACAAAATGCAGTTACCAGCAGTGTGGGTAAAGCAGGACTGATAGCTGAGACACTAGGTCTGCATAGCACTGAAAACCTTAACCAGACTGAAGTTAAAGCTAGAGCGGAAACGATTGAAGACCATAAGCATGCTTTTGAAAGTGCAGGAGAGGTAGGAGAAGCACTGAATGACCTGTTTACAATCACTGAACTCAACAGTGCACTAAGAAAGCTAGGTAAATCTTCACCAGGGGGGGATGAGATTTGCTATGGCATGTTGGAGAATCTGACTGATATAGGAAAGGAAGTGTTGTTGTGCTTATATAATAAGGTCTGGACAGAGGGTATAATGCCAAAAGGGTGGAAAGAGTCTATAATTATCCCTATCAAAAAGCCTGGAAAAGATCCAAAGAGCCCTAGTAATTATAGACCAATAGCACTTACATCCCAGATGGGTAAAACTATGGAAAGAATGATAAATGACAGGCTTACATACACTATTGAGACAAAAGGTTTGTTAAAATACTACCAGTGTGGTTTTAGAAGAGGCAGGGGAACAATGGACCCTATAGTATACTTAGAGGATACTATAAGAAGGGCGCAAGTAAACAGGGAGACTGTAGTGGCTGTCTTTCTTGATATTGAAAAAGCCTATGACATGATGTGGAAGGAGGGCCTTTTGATTAAATTAAGCCAGATGGGGATTAAAGGAAGAGTGTTTGCATGGGTCAAGGAATTCCTATCAGATAGAATAATGATGGTTAGAATAAATGGGGTGATGAGGGAGCGATACCAGGTGGAAAATGGCATCCCACAAGGGAGTATTGTCAGCCCTCTATTGTTCTCCATAATGATAAATGACATTTTTAAGGAAGTGGAGGGTCAGGTAGAAGTGGCACTGTTTGCTGATGATGGTGCGCTCTGGAAGAGAGGGCGAAACATTGAATATGTGATTAACAAGGTTCAGCGAGCAGTTGATGCAGTGGAGCAGTGGTCCATAAGATGGGGCTTTAGGATATCAGTGGATAAAACAAAGACAATGTTCTTTTCAAAGACGAAAATCCCTAATGAGATGAAGATCAAACTTTCTGCCAATGAATTGGAGAGGGTTGGCTCCTTTAACATGGACAGTGCACATACAAAAAATAATTGACAAATGCAAGAAAGTCATAAATGTGATGAGGTGTCTATGTGGAGTGGAATGGGGAGCTTGTAGATCTGCGTTATGGACAATTTACACAGGGCTGATCAGGTCTGTGCTTGATTATGGGTGCATAATATATGGGTCTGCAGCCAAGACTCTGCTGAATAAGTTGGATGTCATCCTAAATCAAGCACTCAGACTATGCTGTGGTGCTGTCAAAACCACTCCAATTGCTGCTATACAGGTGGAGATGGGAGATACACCTCTCCACCTCAGAAGGGATCAATTAGCTGCAGTGTATTGGGCAAACCTGAGGACATGATGAAAAGCATATGGGTCAGTCAGTTTTAAAGAGTGCCAAGAACGTGGGAAAGCCCGTGTCAGAAGCTTTGGTTGGGTGATCATTAGTAAGGTTCATGACATGGGGATTAGTGAACTAAAAGTAAGCCCTACTGTGCCTTTCTCAGCTGTCCCTCCATGGTCTTTTAAAGAAGTGCCCATTGATTTGGGGTTACTAGAGGCGAAACAAGAGAATAACATAGACAAATATGTGGTACAGAATTATTTAATGGAAAAATACAATGAGGGGGTAACTCTGTATACAGATGCATCTAAAAGGACTGACAAGAGAGTGGGGGTTGCATATGTAATCCCAAAGCTAAAAATAAAAACAGGTAAAAGAATTAATGATGACCTAGCAGTATATACAGGAGAACTGGTTGCTGTGTGGTTAGCTCTGCTGTGGGTGGAAGCTAATAGGCCAAGTAAGGCAGTTATTGCTTCAGACTCCAGCTCAGCGTTGGTCAGTATCCAGAACCTCCGGTCAGAGTCAAGGCAGGACATTGTATTTGAAAATCATCCAAGGGGTTATAGGAAATGAGTTGGCAGATAAATGTGCCAAGCAAGCAGCTGGACATACCAACATAGATATAGAAATCAAATACAGTAAAGCGGAAATCAAAAGCATGGTTAAATGCACAATAAAGGGAAGATGGCAAACATTATGGGATAATGGGCAGACTGGTAGACGGTTCTACAACATCCAGAACAAAGTGGGAAAGGGCAGGAATACAAACAGAAGTAAGAAGGAGGAGGATGTTCTGTCAAGAATGAGGTATGGGCACACAAGGCTAAACAACAGTCTGTTTATGATGAAGAAACATGCAGATGGCAACTGTGAAGTATGTGGTAGTCCAGAGAGCATAGAGCATGTGTTTTTATATTGCCCTAAATACCAGGATGATAGGTGCATATTGGTCTCACTGTTGCAGGGACAAAAGATAACATTTAACTTGCAGGACATCCTTCAGAGAAGCTCAGGTGAAGTCTGTTTCAATTATGTATTTAGTTTCCTGAGGGCTACAGGACTAATGTACAGAATTTAGGTTTTTTTTTTTTGTTTGTTTGTTTGTTTTTTTTAAACGTTAGACAGGTAAGACTCATGTTCCACACCCCAGTCCAGTTGGTGGCGGTAATGCACCAGTAAGTTAGCTGCCAACCGCCTTAAAACCCAAAGAAGAAGAAGAACAAGGTGTGTATAATTATTAGGCAACTTCCATTCCTTTGGCAAAATGGGTCAGAAGAGAGATTTGACGAACTCTGAAAAGTCAAAAATAGTGAGATGTCTTGCAGAGGAATGCAGCACTCTTAAAATTGCCAAGCTTTTGAGGCGTGATCATCGAACAATCAAGCGTTTCATTCAAAATAGTCAACAGGGTCGCAAGAAGCGTGTTGAAAAAACAAGGCGCAAAGTAACTGCCCATGAACTGAGGAAAATCAAGCGTGAAGCTGCCAAGATGCCATTGGCCATCAGTTTTGCCATATTTCAGAGCTGCAACATCACTGGAGTGCCAAGAAGCACAAGGTGTGCAATACTCAGGGACATGGCCAAGGTAAGGACGGCTGAAAAACGACCACCACTGAACAAGACACACAAGATAAAACGTCAAGACTGGGCCAAGAAATTTCATAAGACTGATTTTTCTAAGGTTTTATGGACTGATGAAATGAGAGTGAGTCTTGGTGGGCCAGATGGATGGGCCCGTGGCTGGATCAGAACAGGGCAGAGAGCTCCACTCCGACTCAGACGCCAGCAAGGTGGAGGTGGGATACTGGTATGGGCTGGTATCATCAAAGATGAGCTTGTGGGACCTTTTCGGGTTGAGGATGGAGTCAAGCTCAACTCCTAGTCCTACTGCCAGTTTCTGGAAGACACCTTCTTCAAGCAGTGGTACAGGAAGAAGTCAGCATCGTTCAAGAAAAACATGATTTTCATGCAGGACAACGCTCCATCACACGCATCCAAGTACTCCACTGCGTGGCTGGCCAGAAAAGGTCTAAAAGAAGAAAAAATAATGACATGGCCTCCTTGTTCACCTGATCTTAACCCCATAGAGAACCTGTGGTCCCTCATCAAATGTGAGATCTACAGGGAGGGAAAACAGTACACCTCTCTGAACAGTGTCTGGGAGGCTGTGGTTGCTGCTGCACGCAATGTTGATCGTGAACAGATCAAGACACTGACAGAATCTATGGATGGCAGGCTTTTGAGTGTCCTCGCAAAGAAAGGTGGTTATATTGGTCACTGATTTGTTTTTGTTTTGTTTTTGAATGCCAGAAATTTATATTTGTAAATTTTGAGTTGTTATATTGGTTTCCCTGGTGAAAATAAATAAGTGAAATGGGTATATATTTGGTTTTTGTTAAGTTGCCTAATAATTATGCACAGTAATAGTCACCTGAACGCACAGATATCCTCCTAAGATACTAAAACTAAAAAGAGTCCCACTCCAACTTCCAAAAATATTCAGCTTTGATATTTATGAGCCTTTTGTGTTCATTGCGAACATAGTTGTTGTTCAATAATAAGATTAATCCTCAAAAATACAACTTGCCTAATAATTCTGCACACCCTGTATTTGATGCAAATAGATTTCATATATCTACATGTAACATTTTATTTGTTTGATTAACACAACTTTGTCATCATTTTACTTAACTATACTAAGTTAGTTTTTAACTATATAACAGGTAACTAATGCTTAATGCTTCAAGTCTGTTATTACTAAAACACAGCTAAAGTTTATATTTTGTCTTCTTTGGTCCTGTTTGATAAAACTTAGAAACCCATCAGGTAGCCTACACCTGAAAGCAACACGAAGAAATCATGAATAAATGTCCAAATAATTCAGATCATACTTCAACATGTGTTGCAATCTCAACCCCATTAAACATCTCGGCCAAATGTGGGAATGAAACAGAGCTTAATTATTTAAATGTTATAGGGTCCCTTATTGTTACACTAACATACGCAGTGAAACTATAGCGACCTTGACTTTTCCTTGTACACAGTGTAAAACCTCTTTGTATTTGTGTAAAAAGTGTGTGGCTATGTGCAAACCTTTACCTGGAAGCTGTGGCTGTATCTTAAGTGTTGTAATGAAATGCAGAGAAGTGTGTGTGAGATTAGTAAAGCATTGCTGTAAATGACTAAACTCAGAAGCTTGTATTGATTGAAGCAAAATGAGATAAATGGGTGTATTTTAGCTGCGCATGGATGGATGCAGCTGTAATCTTAGATAGCATAAAACATAACAGAACACTATAAATGGTTTGTGGTTTATTATGAACAGTGATGCCGTTTTAAAAAAAAAGAAAAAAGAAAACAATATAAAACGAAAAAGTTTCCAAGTTTCAAATTGACGGGCTCACACAGCTGCAGGGGGAACAATCCAGTTTAATCATTTAACAATATCTGAAGACTGAGAAACAGTTCACAGTAAAGAGTCTACACCTTCCTCTGGGAACTGTGCCTTTGAATGTAATCAAGGACATTATTTAAATTATGTTGTTGGTAGTTTTTGAACATTAAATAAATCAGACTTCCTCATGTGACTTTCTATATAATTACTTTTTAAGTCGTATGAGGCCTTAAGATTCAGGAGTGTAGTGGCTTTGTCCATTGTGGAAAATGTTACAGCAGCAGCGGATCAATACTTTAAGATTAAAAATTAGCAGCCTGGACGGTTGATTTATTGAGCCGTCAGCTTAGTTACTGGAGTGAGATTGACTTTCCTGGAAAATTACGTCAATCATCTTTCTGTATGAAAAACATATTCTTACACAGAGTACTTATTAAATATAATATTTGATATTGTTTTTAAGGGCTGTCGCTGTATTTTATTTGTCTGTGGAGCTCCATGTGCTTTGTGTTGTGGTTGCTGGTTGCCTCGTGAGCCCTAATAAGTCTGCTTCTGATCCTTGGAGGTGGCCCAGTTGCATTTAAATCACTTAACGTATGTCATCCCTAATATTTTGTATACACACACACACACACACATTTCTACTGTTGTTGTTCATGGTTTTTACAGTTTTTCTTTTCACGGGTGCTCCTGATGATTATCTGTTGTGTTTTTGTAGAGGCCTTAGGATGTTTACCGTTTCTTTAAAAGTGTATCAACTGGTTGTCGTGTTATTTTGTTTGGATTTTTTCTGCTCTTTGTTTCTCTCTCTCCTTTTTTCTCTCTTTATTCTTCTTTTCTCTCCTCAGTTAGTCCTCTCCCTGCTATTTTTACTTCAGTCCAGACCAGTGATTATGTGTAAATTTGACAATAAACTAATTAAAAGTAAATAAATAAAATAAAATAATTATAAAGAATTACATTTAAGACTTAAGGGGGGATTATATCCAACAGGCTCCTCTTGGCATAGCAAACTTGTGCAGCAAAACATGTAGCCTGACTATAATTCTGCTGTCATGATGCTGGACAAGACAGGTGAGAAAAAACAAAAAAGTTTGTCTATGTGGAGCTCTGTTTCTGAAATAAAGGTGGATGATGATGAGTACACAAGTACACAAAAAGCCTAAGATTTGATAACAAAACTGTTCTACATCTCAGTCTTTTTTATCTTGAAACTATACTATTAACTGTTATGAGTTTAATTTTGAGTATTATTATTAATAACATTATTGGCAAACATTTATTTTATTAGATAAACTGAGATTACGAACAAAGTGATAATGTACTTCACACTCATAGCACTGATATATCAAAATTTCTATATAATCCTCATTTTAGCAAAGTTTGCAACAGGTTTTTCATGTTATTATGATAATAATGTTTGTTGTTCGCAAAAGTTTTGTGCACTACTAGTGTTATTCTTACCACAAAGGTCATCTCCTGTTTAATCCAGTTATAAAACTTTGTCATTTAAACACATATTAAAACATGTAAATATTCACTTCATAATAACAAACTTGGAGGAGTGTCTTTGTAATCTCCTTCAAGCTCTGTTGACCACCCTGACAAGTCTCAGGCAAGGTTATTGTATAGGTTGGTCAGGGTGTGTAATGACGCTATTTACAACATTCAGACCCAAAAAACCCTTCTGGACATTAATCATTAACAAATGTAATTACATAACTAGAACCAGAGAACAATAAATAAAGCTATAATATCCCTCTTCTTAGCAAAGAGAACAATATATTTCCAGGTCCAGCAGAGTTCAAACTGATTTCTTGGCAATATGAAATTATCCATGTCGGGCTTAATCATTCTTGTAATGAGTCTTGTTTGACTGTTTACTGAACTAGTGAACATCTTATATGGCCCCAGGCTCTTCCTGCATTGCTGAGGTCAAATTTAAAGACGACACACACAATAAAGCCTCTCTCATTCACCTTAAACCACAGCATGGCTCCATCACTCACTTTCTCACTGCTGTAGCTGAAGGGAGATATAGATCTGTATTTCTTTAACTAATACAGCTGACTTTTTAAACTACATTAGTGGCTAGAATCTTATCTACTCTAGCATTCTAAATGGAGCTGCCAGTGGTCAGCGATGGTGTTCATATGGCTGCTTACAGAACCAGCCTTCCACTGTCAGCCACAAATGGGAAGACAACTCCTGGAGGATTTGATGAGTCTAGCTATTATCAGTGCTATGGTAGTGGCAGCAGTGTAACATCTCTTGCACCTGGTGCTCTAACTGGCTATGAGACTCTGGACGCCCCACCGCGCTATGACTTCTATGCCAACACTGAAGTGTGGGGGCGACGGAGGCGCCTCAGACCATCTTTGTTCGAGCTGCATGCCAAACCTGAGGTGAGGAAACTCTATTTACCAGCTCCTGTAGGGATTGCATTTAAAAAGAAATGCTTATAGATAACGAATATTAGGATTATTTAAATCTGTGTATCTTTATTTATCTCACAGTATATGGGACAACTTTCAGCTTATGATGTGCATGTCCTTAAGTCCATTATTTGCTTTATTTTTTAAAAGCAAAACCAATAAAATAGTTTTTTACTGAACATTTTCTAAATGATAAGAACAATTTATAAAGCAAACTTAGAATAGATGGAATTGTCAGTTGTTAAACTAATTAATTTTTTATTAACTGATCGAAAAAACATTAAATATTTAATATTTTGCTAATTTAATCATATAGAACTAAGTTCAAGGAATTTTTCTAGCAAACATTATTGTTCATCACTTGTTCAGAGAAGTGCATCTGCAGAAAAGTTCTGCAAATGTGCTGCAAATTTGTCAGTCATGTTTTCAGGCCATGTCAGTATAACTGTCCTCTCCTGACTATGTTCAACCAGGATGAGTTCAGACCTCCCATGTATGAGGAGACAACAGGTGGAGAAGACAGCTCTGAGGAAGAGGTGGATGAACAAACACCGCCGACATCTGAACCTACTCGCTTTGGATGGGTGCAGGGAGTCATGGTAAGTACAGCAGCAGCAGAGGGTTTGAACAATGTGTGTTGTTTTGTTTTGACTTGAGGGTATCCTTAAATTCTAAAAATGATTAATATTATACAGATGCAAAAAGACATGTGTTTTTGTACTTTAATCTGTAATGAATATGGCACAGGGTGGCAAATATTTAGAATTTTCCTATGATTTAACTTAAATTCTTTATAACAGCAACTGCACTGTCATGCCTGTCTTTAGCAAAATGACAATAAAGGACCAATAAAAAGCTTGATAAGGTTTCAGCTCCTTAGAATAGCACATCTTTTAACCACAGACTAAATGTGGAGAACATTTAAATTTACAGTGTTGAATGGAAAACATTGATGGCAAGATTAATGAGTTACAACTGGAAGGATTATGAAAGTTACACATAATGATAAAATGAAATGAAAAAAGACAAATCAACTGGTCAAATCCATGCAAATTTTATGGTAAGAAACAATTTTTTTTACCATAGAATTTGTTGCCATTAAAAAATGTAGCTGTTTTAGGGTTTAGCTATATTTATAACTAATCTGTAATATGATAAATCTCCTTTAGAGAAATTAATGGCAAGACAGCTTAGCCACGTGACAACATGCTCCTGTATGGTACTTTTTAAGTCTTCAATGTGTGATGAAAACATGAAAGTAGAAATCTACACTACAGTGTCAAAGTCATTTAAAGGGAAATTTGTTAACACAAAACAGTGTAAATATATACAGTTCATAATGTATATATGAAATCCTGAAACAAGATTTTGTATGTAAAATGGATATAAAAGTTATCATGGGTATTTTTTTAGGGAAATTTATAAGTTGACATTTTCCCTGTATGAACTGGGACAAATGATATAACAAGTTTTAAATGTCTGTTATTCATTAACTTGAAATAATTAGACTGGGCTGTTATCATTACACCTGCAGATTTAACTAGATAAGCTGCCACATCCTTAAGGAAGTCTTAAAAGGCCACAGTAGGGACTTATTGTCTTGTCTCTTGTAGTAAATGTCCCGATGTCAACATTTAAACATAAATTTCCACTGCATGAAACCCATAGTGCTGTATATGTGACTGTATGTCTGAGATATATAGCACTTCATCACTTAATATTGCCACAGATTTCTTCAATGACTTCAATGACATCTGCAATAGATGTGATCAAACACTTCCACGATTTCCTCCGTATCTGTTTTGGATAGTTGCTAATATTACTGTATGGCATTGACCTGGTAAAATATGAGCTACATATATATAAAATATCTATTTTTTTATGAGATGGTCAAACGCAAGTTTGCTTAGATGTATGTTTTTTTGTAGATCCGCTGCATGTTAAACATCTGGGGAGTTATTTTGTACCTGAGGCTGCCTTGGATCACAGCTCAAGCTGGTATAGGTATGTCCTGCAAAACAGCCCTTCATTAGAGTTTTATGGGGTTTGATCGACTTTAAATCATGAAGTATAAAGAAGGATTCAGTCAGACTGTTTTCACCCTTCTGCCAGGTATGACCTGGTTGATTATTCTGATTTCTTCTACCATCACTGGGATCACTGGTCTCTCAACCTCAGCTATAGCTACTAATGGCAAAGTCAAAGGAGGTTTGTTTACTCAGTGATACAATTCAGTAAATCTATTGTACTTTTCATTGTCAGTAAGCCCTAAGGTGATGATCATTATCTATTTTCAGGTGGGACCTACTTCCTGATCAGTCGGAGCCTCGGTCCAGAGCTGGGTGGTTCCATCGGCCTGATCTTTGCCTTTGCCAATGCTGTAGCTGTGGCCATGCACACTGTGGGCTTTGCTGAGACTGTCACAGACCTGATGCGAGTGAGAAGTGTGGCTTACGTTCATGCATGTGCATCAGCTTTTACAGTGAAACTGTGCAGTAAATAATGGATCTTCATTACCTTTTAAATGTATTGTTAAACCTCAACTTCAGGAAAATGGGGCTGTTATGGTGGACCGGACCAATGACATCCGCATCATCGGCATCCTCACTATCACATTGCTATTGGGAATTACATCAGCTGGAATGGCATGGGAGTCAAAGGTTAGCTTGAAATAAATATTTAATAACAAGTGTTTGAACTTTAAACTTAACTTTAAAAATGGGCCTCTACATTTATTGAATCAGAGAATTTAATGTTGTTTTCTATCTACATTAAAAAATCATATAAATCAACCAAACAAGATTTAGAACATTGAGCAAAATGTGTGTCTACATCATAATGATTAAAGTAAATAGTAAATTGTGTCTTTCACAGGCCCAGATTCTGTTCTTCCTGCTCATCATGCTGTCATTTGCCAGTTACATTGTGGGAACGATCATGCCAGCTTCACCAGAGAAACAATCTAAAGGTTTCTTCAGCTACAGACGTAAATCCTCACCCATACTATCATCATTTTCTCAACAAATTACTAACAATTTCCACTGGTTCTTAGGCGCCCCTGCAAAGCTTTACTCAAAAGGCCGTAATATGACTTTGCTTGAAAATGTGATATTTTTTTCTCAGTTGATTGCTCATGAGTGTCCTTGTTGGTGCTTTCCAGTAAATTGACTGCTTTATTTTTAACAGCTGAGATCTTTGCTGCCAATTTTGTGCCCGACTTTCGAGGTCCAGAGGGCAGTTTCTTTGGCATGTTCTCCATTTTCTTCCCCTCTGCCACAGGCATTCTGGCAGGAGCCAACATCTCTGGAGATTTAAAGGTTTGTTTGGTTCTTCTTTTCAGACTTTTTATTAATACAATACATTTTTGTTAGCATGCGGGCTTAATTTTGAAATTCTTACGTAACTGTAGTGCCTTAGGTTTATGTCTTATGTCCACTCCTTCCCAGAATCCAACTTTGGCTATCCCTCGTGGGACACTGTTGGCAATATTCTTCACTACAATGTCCTACATCATCATCAGCGCAACCATTGGTAATGTTCACTTTTTTCCAAAACTTACATGTGATTTACAACCATAATGTGTGTCTTTACTTGGGGAAAAGGTTGAATCCAAAACAAGTGAAAACATTTAAATGTCTATTCCCCACATTGTGTGTGTGAGTAAACATCCTTCCCTGATATCCTGACATCTGTCTTGCTGCATTAGTTATTCCATTGAAATGTGGAATTTAAGTGCTATGAAGCAAAAAACGTGTTAGACCTTGATACAAACATGCAAATACCATATTAAATTAGCCAAATCATCCACTGTTATCCTCATATATCATCACACCTCCTAGTTATGTGAATTAACCAACACTTAAAATAAAAATTTTAATTATTTTTATACACTATACAAGTTTTTTATCTGTTTTATAACAAGTAACGGATGCTTATTTGTGATGTTCTCTATTAATTTTATTCAGTATTTGGAAAAAAGGGGGGAAAAGTCATTTTCTTGTTCTCTTTATTTATTTATTTTCGGTTCATTAATGGGTGTGACTTCACAGTGGGTTTCCTTGTGTTCCTCCAGGAGCTTGTGTTGTGCGAGATGCATCTGGTATAATGAACGACACCCTGTCTTCCTTGACACCCCCTGATAGCTGTGTTGGTGTATCATGTCAATTTGGTTGGGACTTCACGCCGTGTATCAATAATAGGACCTGCACCTATGGAATCAGTAACTACTACCAGGTCAACACAAGCTTGAGCTACATATCCATCTCCTTATGTTTCAGTGTGTAAAACCATCATATATTTCCTGGTTTGTTTTTCCTTCCTTCATTGGTAGAGACAGGAAGAAAAAACATGGGGAGTGAAAGCAGTGCATGTGCATGCAGTGATAATCTGTTCAGCATGAAATGTATCCACAGCTGATGGGATCTGTTTCTACACATGCAGGAAGATCATATTGTCTGATATGTCTCAGGCAATTGTCAGTATACCATTATAGCAGAACAGCTCTATGCACTCTGTACTCTTGTCTTTTTAACATATAATTTAAATAACAATATCACTAGAAATATTTTGGCTATTGCAGTCTATTATATCTTGAATAGCAGTTGCTTTTTGTTGCCACTTGAGGGAACCAAAGCACTAAATAGCAGAGACTGGAATTATAACCCTGGCATCTACAAGTTGACATTCTTAGCCTAAATAAAGCATTTAGTCTCCTTCACATTAATTGGTAACAGGTTTAAAACAGATTTCTGTACCATGGTGAAATTGAGCCTACAAGGTAAAAACATTTCTGTGTGCAGACACTGAGCATGGCATCAGCCTTCGCCCCGCTCATCACTGCTGGGATATTTGGAGCCACTCTGTCCTCTGCTTTGGCCTGCCTGGTGTCTGCTCCCAAAGTCTTCCAGGTATATATATATATACACACTCTTTCAAATTGATATGTACTGTTTTACAATGGAAAGATTTAAACAACATTTTCTTGCATATTTTATTTTTCCTTTGTCTCTGCTTTCACTTTTGCTTGGCAGTGTCTCTGTAAGGACCATCTCTACCCCCTCATTAGCTTCTTTGGCAAAGGTTATGGCAAAAACGATGAACCTATCAGAAGCTACCTGCTGGCGTACCTCATAGCTTCTTGCTTCATTTTAATTGGTGAGGCTTTGAAGAGAATCTGAGGTGATCTCTGATTAAATATATCAACAAAAGATGTTAAAACCCAAATAGTGGTGACTGCTTTGTAAAGCTGGTGGGACAAGGTTAACTAAACCTCATTAAACAGCTTTTTTCATATATATTCAGAAGAATGGGTTTTAATGATGACTTATCTACTACACAAACAGTTTAGCAACTGAACAAAATCATAATGAAGAAACAAAGAACAGCACAAAATAGTAAACACACCAATGCTGTTTAAAGCTGACTAGCCTAACATAGCCTAACTTAGCATGGAAGTAGCTACATTTAATTCTCATTTCCCAAATTTTCTTTTTCATCTAATTATTTCTCAATCTTTTCATCCTTAAATCATTTTACAGATTTATTTTTTGTGAGATGTTAAAAGAAAAGAAAAAATTAATAAATAAAAATTACAGCCTGACTGGAAATGCAAACATCCAGAAAATTACTAAATGTAGAGCAGTAGCAATAACAGCTTTGTCATGTATGGCTCATAAAATACTTTTGTGTTTTAAAGGAATATTCTAATATTACTTACAATTAATAATGTCATTTAGATCATTGTAGTTTTTATTTCTTGAAGAGAACTTTCTCTTTCAGATATTTTTTTAATTATAAGACTGTTTAGTACAATCGACCTTCCCAATAATGTCACCACTTTTACTCAGGCAACTTTTATGGTATGCTATATTTCCTTTTCTCTGCTCCACCTTGAAAACATTACAATAGCAAAACATGGAGTGTGTTTTATTGTAAAGCTGTAATGGGAAACACATTGTGTTTGTCACACAGGAAATTAGTTCCCATTGCTTGCCAAAGATTTAATTATAAGATGTTTTGTTTTTTCTTACTCTCTGCCAGCTGAGTTAAACACCATCGCTCCTATCATCTCCAACTTCTACCTGTGCTCCTACGCCTTGATCAACTTCAGTTGTTTCCATGCCTCCATCACCAACTCACCAGGTAGATCATTAAAATTTGACACAGGAAGTTTTAATGGACATATCTGTAAAGACATGGATAGATGAATGCAATGGATGAACTAACTGAATGCAATGATGGATTACATACATTAAATTACATTACATTACATACATACTCCACCAAGAAATATTCAACTTTTTCCCACCATTTTCTCACTTCAAGCTCCTGCTAGTGAAAGCAAAACGTTCAACTGAAGGCTCTGAAAGTTCATAATGTAGAGGACATTACTAACTTTATCTCTTACATCTGCTGACACTAAAATATGCAGTGTTTGTGACATATACAATTACAATTACCGACCACGGCCTGAAAATTAATATTTCTTCTTGCAAAATATCAGACCATCTTTTAGACACTTGAAAAGATTAATATGAATAAATTGTTAGTAACAAGACATGAAGGATAAAGCAACAACTGTTAAAAAGATGCAGAAGTGGAATAAAAAGGAGCCTATAACAAGTGGATGCATAACAAATACAGAAAGAAAGAAAGAAAGAAAGAAAGAAAGAAAGAAAGAAAGAAAGAAAGAAAGAAAGAAAGAAAGAAAGAAAGAAAGAAAGAAAGAAAGAAAGAAAGAAAGACACATTTACTGTATTATTAATTGATCCGTCTGTAGCTATGTGTATTACCACCTGTGTGTGTGTGTGTGTGTGCCTGTGTGTGTGTGCTTGTGTGTGTGTGTGCAGGTTGGCGTCCATCATTCAGGTACTACAGTAAGTGGCTGTCGCTGCTGTGTTCTATAACTTGTGTGGTGATCATGTTCCTGCTGACATGGTGGGCGGCCCTCATTGCGATCGGTGTCGTTTTATTCTTTCTGGGATACACACTCTACAAGAAACCAGGTAAACCCACAACGGCCGAATATGGCACAAGGAGCATGAAGTGGCACGGTGGTTTTTATTAATACTCTGCTGTGCTTAGCTGTGAACTGGGGCTCATCGGTGCAGGCTGGCACCTACAACATGGCTCTGAATCATTGTGTAAGCCTCAACCTTTTGGAGGACCACATCAAGAACTACAGGTTAGTGAGGAGCTGAGGTGTGTCTGCAATCTGCAGGTTTCTTCTCTTGGAAGTTGAATAATATATACAAACTTTGTTTTTATACATAAAAGAAAAATCCAGAATATAAGTAGCTTTAATAAAACTTTATAATTTGGCCTTTTCATGATGCTGCCTCAGCTGGAATTCAGTGGGTGGAAAAAGATGCTTATTTTTCTAAATAACTTAAGCGTTATTCATTATAACAGTGAAAAACAATCAGAAAATGAAACGAAAGAACAAATATTTCAGACATTTTAGTTATGAATGGAAAAAAGGGGTGTGGCATTATAGTTTTGTTTTTTTATGTGTGTATTTTTTTTTGTTGTTGTTGTTTTTTTGGTTTGTATTCTTAAACTTTTTCTTAAAATCTCATAAATTTTCTTGTGTCGTGCTTATTAGCTAGCCCTTAAATTTAAAAAGAAATTTCCAAGAACTATTGGGTAATTTAAACTATTATTAAGCAACTGAACTAAGAGTAGAAAGTTGCATACAATAGATTTCATCTAACTTGTTGTCTTATGCATCGACCCTGCCCTCATCACCACAATACCATCTTAATTATTTTGAGTTAACTTATTCAGCTTATTGTTCTTTAATTACATCTGACTAATTTAAGATGAGTGTTAATAACAACTTGATACAAATAAAGTTATATCTGCTAAATATTTTCGTTTAAAGACAAAGTTAAAATGTACGGTGCATTTTGAATCTGTATCCCATGAGTTTTGTTATTGTTTTCACAGCAATTGCAGATTTTACGATGTGTTTGTAGCTTTGGGAGTTTTAGTTGTAAAAAGTGAGACTGAAAACCTTCAGCGTGGATGAACCTGATAATTGCGCCTTTCGGAATCATGCATTTAGATTCTACAGTCGTTTAGCAGACGCTTGTAGACGAGTCTGTGTTATACCTTAAACTGAAATTTACGTGGGTCTTGATGTTTTTCAGATCTAATAAGAAGAAAATACTGCCATCAGTGCAATATTGAGCCACAAAACTCAAAAACTATTAACTGCAAAACAGCTGTACTAAACTTAAGAAAGTTTTTAATGTGCATTTATGTTCTTTATTTATCTGTTTCACCTCAGAAAGGTTAAAACATTTTTATCATACTGTAAGTGTCTGCCACCATTATGGAAAGGATTATGCAAACAATGGATGTGATATGTTGAAGTTGTAGCTGTTTTTTCAAACAAATACATGACACCTCCCCTGACTTTACCCTGCCTCCTGCAGACCATCGTGTTTGCAGACAGTATTTTGAGTGGGGCGTCAATCAAATAGGAAAATAAGCCTCTCAATAAGAGCCTTTTGTTGAGGAAAATGCTGTGCGAAGAACAGAGAAATGTGCTGACAAAGTGGAGGATATTCAATTACTTTTTACTGTCATCAGCACACAAAGCAAAATAACCACAGAAACGTGCTGTGACTCGGACAACTGCATCTGTATTCCAGCTGCATTGCAGTTGATGGTCAAAGAGTAGTTTTCATGTTCAATATTTTTTATTATTAAGAACGCAGGTCCTTATGTGTGATATAGGGCACAGGGTTACAAATGTCACTTTCCTTTAAAACCTACAGGAGTTTTGGATTGAACTGATTCATCTGTCTCTAATTCTGCCAGACCCCAGTGTTTGGTCCTAACAGGTCCTCCTAGTAGTCGTCCAGCTCTTGTGGATCTGGTCAACTGTTTCACAAAGAATCTCAGTCTCATGATGTGTGGAAATGTGGTCACTGTGAGTACAGCTCAAAACACAGTCATGGAAAGTTTGTGTTTTCTACCATAAGAATTTTCCCTTCATCCCCGTGTCTCTCAGGCTGATACCTTATCAGCAGTGGACAAGGCGAGCAGTAACAGCCATGTCACCTGGTTGAACCAAAGGAAAATCAAATCATTTTACAGAGGAGTGGTGGCTTCAGAGCAACGGTCTGGGGTCAACATGCTGCTACAGGTTAGACATTTCCCTCAAGCACTTTGTTGGCTTAACATTGCAAAGCAGTGTTTTTCAGCCTTAGAAAGATACCAATTAAAGCTGAGGTAACTCCCAAAGAGCATGTTTGGTTCCGGATAACAACCTCCTAAAGGATTCTAAGATGAACAGAAAATTCCATTCATCATTCATCAGGGTTGTCTGTCATGACTGATATTTGTGCTTTAAAAGTGAGAAAAATATTATAAATTCATACGGAAATACAGCAGCTCATCTGAATACATTGAATTGAATCTGAATCTTGTTTTTGTTTTACACCTGTGAGCCTCAATATTAAAACCACTGACTGGTGAAGCAAATAAATGAGCATTTCATTAAATTGCAGTATTTCTTGTCATCCAATCTGAACATTGTTAGACCAAATACTGCCCTGTCACCCAAAGAAACAGCTCGAGAAAGGCTGAAATAAATTGTCACAGAGTTTATAACATTTACACTGTAACATGTATTATTTAGTAAATGCATTATTTGTGTGTAATGAATCCTTTTGTATATTCAGGTGCTTGTTTTTGTAACCATTTTTATGAATCTCTACTTATTTTAACTCCCACCTGAACTAATTATCTTTGCTTTATCTGATAAACCCAAACCACTATTTGGGTTTTAAAATCTCTCTGGATTCATTTTTGCTCTTTTATATTTCTGTATGTATGAGTGATTGTCCTACATAAACTACTTTGCTGTTGAATCAGCAGCTTTGTGCATGTGCATGACAAAACTAGACACAGGATTGTTGCTTTGGTATAACCTTTTTTAAAGCCAAATGCAGGTGCATTAGTGCGACGCTTGGACTTCTGCTCATGTGTCTGACTGTTCACCAGGGGGCAGGTTTGGGTCGTATGAAGCCAAATGTTCTGCTGATGGGTTTCAAGTCAAACTGGCACAGTGATTCACCTCAGGCTGCACATAACTACATAGAAATCCTGCAGTGAGTACAACTGAAATATCTAACAGCTTAACGAGCATTAGCTACAGAACAAGGCTGCCTATGTTCACACTTTTGTGTCAAAACACTTTTGTGCATTCCAGTGATGCATTTGACCTGCAGTACGGAGTGTGCATGCTAAGGATGAGAGAGGGGTTGGATGTGTCTCGTCTATCTCAATCACATGGTGAGAGCCTTCATTGATATTAGAGCAGTGTGCAGCAACTAAATTAATCAAACTCTGTCACTCATGACAGCTGCTGCTTTGCAGCACAAATAATTTAGCATGAACAAGGGGCATGGAGGGAAGTTCAGTCCACGTTCATCTATTATCATTTAAGTGAATGACTGCAAGTAAACCCACATACACAGCGTGTATTTCTTTTTTATTTTAGTAAATCAAGGTTTTGATGTAGAGTCAAACGGCGCTGACGCCATCTCTGCCAATTCCTGCATTCAAACAAGCACTACATGTATGTATATGATTTTTTTAAAGAAATCTCTTTTTTTGTTGTTGTTTTTTTGAGACATATGTAAAATAAATCTGTGTATTTGATGTTTTTGCAGCCTCTGTTGCTGTTGTACCCGAGCCTCAGCCCTGCACCATTTTTCAGAAAAAACAAGGAAAGAAGACCATTGATGTGTACTGGCTGTCTGACGACGGAGGTGCGATTATATCCATGTCTCTCAGTTGCCTGCTTTTCTTCCAGAACATTACAGCATTGTCTGGTGTTTTCTCCAGGTTTGACGCTGCTGCTGCCGTACCTGCTGACCCGCAGAAAGCGCTGGGCCAGGTGTAAGGTCCGAGTGTTTGTGGGAGGGGAGACAGACAAGAAAGAAGAGCAGAAAGAAGAGTAAGTTTGGATGACGTGCCTGTATTTTCAAACTGTAAAAGTGTTGCTGGACTGAACTCTGTCCCTTGAAAACATTTTAACAAATTTAGTATAATTTTTAGAACAGCAGATCAGAAAAGGAAAAAAAGATTCTTGAATACTTAAAAGGAACAGAAGCATCCTGTAAACTTTGGTTTTCACACAGTAAAGGAATATTCTGTATTATTTCCGGATTTTTTTAAATACAGGCAAACACCACTAAGACTACAAAATTATACTAAAAATGTACATGTTTAATATGAAATTACATGGAAAATGTGTAACTATGAAAATACATAAAATTGCCATTTTTTTAAAAAGAAAATACAAGACGTCATATTTATTAGAATTTCTAATAGGGGTCATTTTAAAAGAAAATAGTTAAACTGCTAAATTCAAGTTTATTTCTATTTGTACTCTGTTATTGTTACTGTGAATTTATTTATTTTTACTGTTAATTCATTTTATACCAAATTAAGTGTACATCTAGTTATAGCCTAGAGGTTAAGGGGGTGGACTTGGGGCTCGAGAACTCAGATTCAAGTCCCCAAAATAGCAATGAAGGTAAACCAGCGTCGGGTCTTGAGCAAGGTTTTAACCCCCAAATAAAGTATATTAGTAATTTTTTAATTGGTGATATTTTATTGCATTGCATACTGACTAAATACAAGAATCTTCCTTAAAACTGCATAATAAAGCCAATGAGAAATAACAATCTTCTTCTTAGACAGATTCTTTGTATTTTTGCTTCAAAATTTTCATTAAAAGGCAAAGTTATAAACCATTTTAATCATGGAATTAAATGTGATTTTTTTTTTCTTCTTGATTTTCACAGTCCAGCTACTGGAATATTACTTTTTGTTGTTGTTGTTGTTGTTTGTTTTTCATTGAAGTATTATGAGAAGAGCAGGACAAACATTTAGCCATTTTTAAGCAAATGGAAAACAAACAAAAAGAAAATCCCCTTTGCACATCAGAGATAGACAACTGCTTATCTCTATGTGTTACCCATAGATGGTCTGGTCATTTACTTTTCTTTATTTATTTATAGTTTGAAAATTATCTATATCAATTAATATAATTTAGAAATGTAGTAAATGTTAGCCATCAGCTGCAGTTCAGCCATCAGATTCAGGTTTTGAAATTTCCCAATCTGGGATTAATAAAGTACATCTGATACGTCGGATTCTGAGACTCATATTCAGACTTTATTTGAAAAACGGGCTATTTTTCCTACAATAATCAGGTCATCTGAACAGTGAATCGCTTAATTGTTTTACCTCCTGTAGTTTGTCATGGTGAACAACAGCTGATGCAGAATCTGGAGCACCCCAAGATGAGCTGTTAAATACACAGCATGTCAGAATTTATATTTAACTTGTGACCCATCATGTGACAATTTCCACAGCATGTTCATGACATTGATCAGTAGGAGCTGATGCAAGGAGTCCTTGACAATTTGTTCTTAGCGGGTTTTTATAGCACATTTTGTGAGAGATATGAGAGTAAACAAAAGAGTCAAGCTGAAGGCCTCAAAGTAAAAAATAAATAAATAAGAAACAGCTAAAAAGATCCTTTAAAATTCCAGTGAGTTGACTGAAACTTCATATTTGAATTTTGGCATTAGAAGCAGTTATTTCATATTGAATTTTGTGTTTTTGATCTAATGATATAATAATATCAATTCCAACTGCTTAAATTAGCAGTAACAGCACAATCCAAGAATTGTATTTTTTTTAAAGTTTCAAAATATGAGAGTCTATGAAAAATGTCAAAAACCTCACTGTGCACTTTGTCTTCCAGGGTTTTGTCACTGATCAAGAAGTTTCGTCTTGGTTTCCAAGATGTCGAAGTGCTTCCTGATATTTACCAGAATCCCCAGCCTGTAAAGTAAGACCAGCAAAGCATGTGTGTGTGAGAATGGAGTAAATGTAGGCAGAAAAAGACATGTGTTTATGTCCGTCTCAAAATTAAAGGAATAAATCTTTTTCTTAATAAATCATACCCCCTGCATGTCTATGTGCACTCCAGTGTCCATCGGTTTGAAAACATGATCAGTAGCTTCAGGCTGGATACGAACCCCAAACAGGAATCAGACCCTGACCCTCCGAGACAGCAGGAGGTGCCCTGGATGATCACAGACCAGGAATATGAGAGGAACAAAGCAAAGGTCTGACACACGCCAATCACATATATGTCAAATGCCTGCACGGCCCTCTTATTCTCCTCTGTTAAAACGGTACACTCTGTGTGGCTTCCAGTCTCTCCGTCAGGTCCGTCTAAATGAAGTATTGCAGGATTACTCCAGAGATGCAGCTCTTGTTATTGTGTAAGTGTAATATATTTGTTTCGTTCTTATAGAACAGACAATGACATGTAAAGGCAGTGGTCAGGCCTGCTCAGAAGCTGAAAACAAAGCTCATTATATCTCCTCCTTTGTGTCTCCTAACAGCACAATGCCAGTAGGGAGGAGAGGAGTGTGTCCCAGTACTCTCTACCTGGCGTGGCTCGACATCTTGTCACGGGATCTTAGACCTCCGGTGCTGCTAGTCAGAGGAAACCAGGAAAGCGTTCTTACTTTCTATTGCCAGTGAAATGTCTCCATGAGTCTATTGTTCATATAATAACACAAGTCTGACATTGCAATGCCTTTCAGACAGGTAATGATCATCTGATGTTGTAATGGCGTTGTTTGCTGTTTAATGGTTTGGAATTCATCATCTCATAATGTGCACATGAAATGATTTGTATTATTTTCCTAAATTTATCTTTTAAATTAACGCTAAAAATGAACCGCTGTGATTTTAAATGAAAGATAATTGCTAAAAAGAAAAGAAATTGTACTGAATTTTTGGTCTCACATTTGACATTTCTGATTTATTTCATTCTAGTTTGAATAGTTTATTGGACAGCTTATTAAATCTGCACATGTTTAAAGGATGTTAAATACTTATGCTTTTCATTTTTAATGTTTTTAATTTGATACTGGGGGGTAAGATCAGCAGAATTTTGAATCAAAATTGATTTGAGTAAATTGAGTAAATTGGGCAGTCACCATGCATGTTGACTCGCCTTAGCTGAGGAAATACTGAGAGTAATCAGCTATTTGGTGCAACAGTGACACAGTGCAATTTCACTTATTATCATCCTCGCTCAATGCGCTATGAAACGTAAGAAGTTTGGGTTGTTTTAGATGGCGTAAACCACTGGTGCCCAAGTCCAGTCCTAGATCTACTACCCTGCAACGGTTAGATGCAACCCTTCTGTAACACACCTGGCTCAATTGGCTATATTCCCTCATCTGCAGGTCGTTCAGCTCTGCAGAGGCCTGTTAACAAGCCATTCATTTGATTCAGGTGTGCTGGAGAAGGGACACATCTAAAAGTTGCAGGATAGTAGCTCTTGATGACCAAACTTGGGCACCCCTGGCATAAACCCATGCTTCTGCCCCCTTCAGAGAATCTGTTAGCTGAACTACCCATCAGATTTCTTCTATGTTTCATCCAAGCCTACTTTAAGAAGAAATAACAAGAGGGTCCATCCCTTGAAAGAGAAATACACCATGTTTCTTTAATTGTTAATCAACATGCTGATTCTGAGCAGTTTAACTGTATAAGCTGATGACATTTATCTTTTATATATTATTAGCCTAATAGCATCATAGCCTAAGTCATATTTTAAGGGTTTATAGGCATTGATGTACAGAGAATCAATAGTGTTAGAGTAGAGATGGGCAGATGTTGCGATCTGGCCAAAATACAACTTAGGTAATTATGCTATGAGGCTAATATGCAAGTGTTTCTTGACTTGTTGATTAATAACATATAGTATATTTTTAAAAAAAAATACAGAATAAACCTGTTACAATATTTGTTTGCTGCATTTCTTTCTGTCACAGCACAGCTTTTCTTCTGTAGAATCATCTGTCTGAAGGGACATTCTCCGCAATTCAGAAGAATACAATTTTGTAGCTAAAGTAGTATTCATGCTTTTGATATTTCAAATCAAGTTTTTAGTGTGACACAGTCTTTATCTATTTATTGTTAATGTCAAGAATATAAAACAAGTCAGTACCGACTGAAGAGTGTCCTGTTTTCATCTTCCAGAAGTCAAATCTCCAATGCAGTCTGCTCAGTTTCTCATCCAAAATCTACACTGTATAACTTTACTTTGTGTGTGTGTGTGTGTGTGTGTGTGTGTGTGTGTGTGTGTGTGTGTGTGTGTGTGTGTGTGTGTGGGGGGGGGTTTGGGTGTGTGTGGGTGTGTATGTGTGTTCTCAATAACAAGTTTCCCAAAGTGCTTCACAGTCAATAAAAAACAATTCAACAACTTGATTCAAAGTATTAATATATCCAAATATAAAATCAATAATTCCTGTTATTAAACCATATTTTTGTTCTCATTAAGGCTACATGTTGATCATGGCTCATTGCTAAGTAGGTTCAAGTACTTTGAAAGGTGTAGAAGTTTATAAAATTTTAACTGTAATTAATTTGCCACTTACGACCAAGTATTAGGGTCACATAAAGAAAAATAATTTTTACAGGCTTTGAGAGTAAAGTTATAATATTTCAAGAATAAAGTCCATAATTTTATGAGAATAAAGTCGACTGATTTGTGAGCCTATATACAAAGATTTGTATAGACCTGTACGTTACCATCTCCTAAGATTTGGAGACATATTAACCCTCGCTGTTAGCCCCCCCAGGTAGTGTAGGGATGTACCGAAGACCAGTAGAACGTACCGTTTTTGGACTGTCACCTCTCACTATCCCCCACTGTAAAAATCTTCAACCTCCCGCCCAAGGAGCTGCTGTCAGGGGCAAAGCTGGACGCAGCCGGCTGACACAGCGGCCACTTCAGAATCGAAGCTGCAGAGCATGGAGGGCCAGCTGGAGGAAAACAAGCGGAGCAACCACCAATAATGGCCAGTAGAGGCGAAAGTGATGGTTAGAGAGAAAGAAAGCGAGTCTACAGCACCTGCTGCTCGAGTCTCAGACTGAGAAATATCTGTTTAATATATTCACTTTGAGACACAACTGCACCACCATTAATCCTAAAAATATATCTGTTACCTTTAAAGAACCTGTCGCAGTGTGGAAGGACAGAAAGCTGTCTCCTATCTGATTGGACAGTTTGATTAGTCACCATCCAATCAGATAGATGTAAAAATTCGCAACTGCAACTTCAGAGTTTCGCTCGCAGTTTGGACAGGATCTGTGGACAGGATGTTTGCAAAAGAACTTTTATCATTTTCCACATTTACAAATCTTTTTTACAACTATGCAAATCCTTTTCTTCACATTCGCAAACTTAAATGTTTTTGCACAGAATTTTATTTTTTTTTTCTTTTGCAGGATGACAAACTTGATGTACAAATACAAACTCTGTAATTATTTGCAAACTTTCATTTACAGTTGCAAAATCTTTATGACTTTAAATTGAGGCAGTAGCAGTCTCCCACCATCTTTTAGATCAGCAGTTATTTCAGGTCTGTTAAAAAAGTAAGTCTCCCTCAGAAAGGATCTCATATCAACCCATATCTTTAATGTAATATGACACCAAAATATTATGTAAAGCCTTGGCCAGAAGAATTTAATCACACATTCTCTTATTAATTACTAATGACCAGAACAGATTTGTGCTGGGCAGGCAAGCGTACCACAATAGTCGTAGGTTATTACAAGTAAATGGTAAATGGTCCGTATTTATATAGCGCTTTACTGTACCTGGGATGATACCCAAAGCGCTTTACATTATACATCACATTCACCCATTCACACACTGATGGCGGAAGCTGCCATGCAAGGCGCTCGACCACTGTCATGATCAGCAGGAGGACCCAAGGAGAGGAATACACGGTAGGTTAGAGACAAGTGTTTATTTACAGTAGTGAAATGTGCAGGCAGGTGAATCCAGTGTCAGGTGAGGCAGGTAGGCAGGCAGGCAGGCAGGCAGGGCAAGGAGCGGGCAGGCAGGCAGGCAACACAAGCCCGGTAGTTGGTTCAGGGTGAAGAGCTCTGAACAGAACAAGATACCAGTTAATAACAGGATACGGGTTTTCAGGCTTGGATCTGTGCCGAGCTGGTTACCACATGAGAAGTACGATCCAGCGAAGACTAGATGTGATCCAGGAGACTTTATGCTGTCATCTGTTAAATGGAATGAGCCTCAGCTGTGCAGCCTAGATTGAAGACGCCGCCTCTTCTCCGAATTAGGGAAGGAGCGGAAACCTGGCAGGATGCTGACAACCACGACCCATCAGGAGCAATTAGGGGTTCGGTGTCTTGCCCAAGGACACCTCGACATGAACTCGACTTGGCCGAGGATCGAACCGGCAACCCTTGGGTTACAAGACGACCGCTCTACCTTGCTGAGCCATGCCGCCCCTCATCGAAGTGACCATGCACTTCGATCATTAAATGGTAAAAAGGTTTTTGATAGGATTGAATGTTTCCTTTTGAAACTCTTAAAAGATTTGGTTTTCTATGTTACAGAAAAACTTTACAAGATTCATATGGATTAATAAACACCCAACATTACGTCTTTCTTTGTTATACCTTCCTTACGACTGTGGTGGGCTTAAAATGCCCAATATGAAACTCTAGCCACACAGTACTTCCATGCTTCAGAGGCCCCATCCTGGGTAAATATAGAGAATTACTCTTTAAAATTACAAATACATTTGTATTGCCATTGGGTACAAACCAAAATACTTATTAAAAACACTCAAAATCCCCTTCTTAAAAATTTTATATCTATCAATCCTTTTTAAATAAACCCCTCCAGTTGTGTTTTTTTTACCCATTTGGGGCAAACATGAATTCAAACCAGAAAGATTGGACATAACGTGTAAAAGGCTGAAGTAACAAGGAGCTGAGTAAAATAAAAATTTGTACAGTGAGGGCACTTTGATGTCTTTTGAACAATTAGTTACAAAATATATATTTGCCTAGAAAACAATTTTTTTCAAATACCTGCAAATAAGGAATTTTGTAAATGCACAAGTGAAGTCCACAGCAGAACCTTTACTATCCACAAATGAAAATATTACAATGAACCATCTTCTGTCATGGTTTGTGGTTTCAGGTTCTGACGGTTTAGTTTTGGTCATGTTTCTAGTTTTTGTTCTTGGTTTTTTGGTGTTCAGGGCTTAGTTTTGTGTTTCTTTGGTTTCTGTTCGTTAGTGCACCTTGTCTACTCATGCATGTCACCTGTGTTTAATTTATCAGTCTGTGTATTTAAGTCCTGGGTTTTCAGTTACTCCTTGTCAGACCCTTTTGTGGTTTAATCCCTGTAGTGTGTGGTTGTTCCCTGTTCCTGAGTTTCCAGCAATAAAGCTGTGACCTGCACTGTTCTGCCTCCTGCTTTGACTGCCTGCATTTGAGTCATCACCTCTGCCACCATCCTGACATCTTCATAATAAAATTTTTTCTATCAAAATTTTATGCGCTGCTGGCAGCTTCTAAGGAAAACTCCCTTTCATTTTCGACTGCATGGAAAAATAACCTTCAAACGGAGCTTTCTGTAAAAGAATGAAGGAAGGCCTGTCTTGCAACTCAAGAACCAAAACCACAAGATTCAAACCATTACAGTATAAATGGCTCTTTAGAACATATATTACTCCTGTAAAATTACACTCCTTTAATTCTAACATCCTGATGTTTGTATTAAATGTACCAAAGAGAAGGAAACTCTGGTTCACTGTATGTGGGAATGTGAGAAACTCCAGACTTTTCGGAAAGAGACTTTTGTATTAATTTCAAGGTTAATAGATCATATTATTCTAGTGGATGCAAAATTAGGCATTTTTCATAGTCTCCCTGAACAGATCCAACTACGTGGAAGTAAAAGAAAGCTGTTAAATATCTGCATGTTGCAGGTCAAAGGTGTTGTCTCTCTAAGATGGAAAGACATACGGGTGCCCACCACTAACCCATGGATCAAAGAAATGACTTGTAATCAGCCATGTAATGCGATGCATAAAGTGAAACTCGGCTGCAACTTCACAAGGTGTCCTGGATGAAAAAAATTGTATAATGCGGTTTCTCAGCCTCAGGACACTGCTGGGCAGAGACAGCTCCAGAAATGCACATAACAGATGTCGCTGCGCCAACAAACGAATCCGGAACGCAGAGTTTAAAGGTCAGAAAGTTACATAATGCATCTTTAAAGTCAAATTTCCTCTAGAACAGGTTTACACTTCATCTTTTTATCAAAAAACTAAACAGTTTTGTTATTTATCTGATATACATGATACTTGTCGTGGCTGCTCTGTGTCCACAGCGGAGTTCTGCCCTGATCCCTCACATAGACACGTGCACGCACACACAGGTGATCACACTTCTGTCAGCGGACCGAGTGCACATATCGGGAATGTCAACTGGCTGAACATCAGACAAACATATGACCGTTTTTTAAAATTGTCACAGGGAGGTGAAGATGGAACACTGATTGGTAAATGCAGACATCTTTAGAAATAATGTATTTCAGAAGTGGATGTAGACGTATCATATCAGATTATTACTATTATCTTATTACATCTAGGCCTCTGATTTTGATGGTCATGTTATTGGGCTTAGTGTTTTATAAAAATAGCCATCTGAGAATGTCTTTAATATTCAGTATTAACAATTAAATATCTATGAATCAATCCTTATAAAATGTAATCGAATCGTATCAGGCTGTTGTGAATCATTTGAACCTGAAAATAAGTGGCGATACCCAGCCCTACCGGTTAATGACCGCGGTGAAGTTGGTTTTAGGTTGGATATTCAACAGACATTCATCATTTCCGTGTTCAATAGCTTCCGTTTCACGCGACCAAAACACGCAATTCCTGACCTGTATTATAGCACAAGATGAGACAAACAAGACACAACCCTTTTGATTCATTTTGAAAGCTCCTTCTGTTTTTTATAATTTTTTTACAGTAAAAATATCAATATTTCTTCAATAGCTTCCACAAATTGTGACCGAGGGGCCCCAAACCTCAACTAAATTATTCTACTAAGACACACAAACAAGACACACCCCTTTTGATTCATTTTGAAAGCTCCTTCTGTTATTTATAATTTTTTACAGTAAAAAAATCAATATTTCTTCAATAGCTTTCATATCATGTGACCGAGGGGACCCAATCCTCTACTACATTATTCTACTGAGACACACAAACAAGACACACCCCTTTTGATTCTTTTTGAAAGCTCATTCTGTTATTTATAATTTTTTACAGTAAAAATATCAATATTTCTTTAATAGCTTCCACATCATGTCACCGAGGGGCCCCAAACCTCAACTAAATTATTCTACTGAGACACACGAACAAGACACACCCCTTTTGATTCATTTTGAAAGCTCCTTCTGTTTTTTATAATTTTTTTTACAGTAAAAATATCAATATTTCTTCAATAGCTTCCACAAATTGTGACCGAGGGGCCCCAAACCTCAACTAAATTATTCTACTGAGACACACGAGCGTCGGGGCGGCGTCCACGCAGAGCGGGCCCGGCCTGCGTCCGGCGGAGACCCGGTCAGGGCTCTGCACTCGGAACCTCTCGAACGGTCTCGCCCTGGCCGTCCCGCTGCGCGCCTCCGGGTACCCAACTCTGCTCCATCCTCCGGAGGGAGCCAGGGGGGTTTAATGTCTCCACCCTGGGGACCGGCGCTTACCCCGTCCTCGACGGGGGGGCCCGGCCCGAGATGCGGAGCGCCTGGGCAGTTCGTTGAACCTGTCCAACCCCCAGTCTCGGAAGCTTGGCCTCCAACCTGAAAACGAAAACTGTACAACTCTTAGCGGTGGATCACTCGGCTCGTGCATCGATGAAGAACACAGCTAGCTGCGAGAACTAATGTGATTTGCAGGACACATTGATCATCGACACTTTGAACGCACATTGCGGCCCCGGGTTCCTCCCGGGGCTACGCCTGTCTGAGGGTTGCTTTACCATCAATCGGAGGAGCCTCTCCTCCGCGGCTGGGGCTGTTGCAGGCCGCCTACGGCGCGCCTTCATCCCCCTAAGTTCAGACCTTCCAGGACGCCCGGTGCGGCCCCCTCCAAGCATCCGCTCCGTCCGACCCACCCTCTCTCCCTCCTTCCCCGGCTCCGGGGAAGGGGCGCCACTCCCGTCGAGCCCCTGGCATGAGTCGGGCGCGGCTGCCGGTGGACCCTCCAGTCTCCGAGCTGACCGCGTTACGCGTGCGAACCACAGGGAAAACTCGGCGAGAGCGGACCGCCCTTAGTGGGGGACTGTGGGGTGCCGGACGGCTGAGGCGCGCAGGGGGGGGTGCCCGCTCCTGAGCCTGCCTGCCGTCGCAGCCGGGTTCCCGGGGGGGGGGGGGACCTCCCCAACCCCTAACCCACTTCGAATACAACCTCAGTCGGTCAGGGCCCTGAGTCCTTCTGATGGAGACTCAGCCCGTGGACGGTGTGAGGCCGGTAAAGGCCCCCGGCACGGTCTTCTCGGAGTCGGGTTGTTTGGGAATGCAGCCCAAAGCGGGTGGTAAACTCCATCTAAGGCTAAATACCGGCACGAGACCGATAGTCGATAAGTACCTTAAGGGAAAGTTGAAAAGAACTTTGAAGAGAGAGTTCAAGAGGGTGTGAAACCGTTAAGAGGTAAACGGGTGGGGTCCGCGCAGTCCGCCCGGGGGATTCAACCCGACGGGTCAGGGACGGCCGCCCGCTGCGGAAGGATCCCCGCCGCTTCTCCTCTCGGGGGGCAGGCGGCGGGGACCTCTCCCCGGCGCTGGCTGGCCCTCGCCTGGAGCATTTCCTCCGCGGCGGTGCGCCGCGACCGGCTCCGCAACCGGCTCTGCGACCGGCTCCGCAGCAGCCAAGAAGGGGACTCTGGTTGTCCTCTAGCCAGCTGGGTGCGGGCCTCCAGCTGCAGCAGGCTGGCTGGGGAGGAGTGGGACTGGGGCCCTGGAGTAGGGCTGCACAATTAACCGGATTTTGATCGTAATCACGATTTTGGTGGCCACAATTAAATGAACCTGATCGTCAACGATATTTACATTAAAAACGCAGCTCTGCTGCTTCTCTGATCACACACATTCTCAACCTGCAGTGGGCCAACCACCAGGGGGCGAACGCGAGGCCAAAGCTTCATTAAGCTGCCTAAAGAACAAGGGCGTGCACCTTTTACAGTCGGCAGCTAGTTGTACCCAGTGTTGCTAGTTTTCACTCACCTCTAGCGACTTATTTTCAAAAAACGACTAGCGACTAATCTAACGACTTTTTCTGGTGATATTGGAGACTTTTGGAGACTGACGTGAAAGAGCGTATAGTTCACTCTTCAACAAGGGGGGGGGGGGTGCTCCGACCCCTCCCCCGTCCAGAAGCACTCAGAAGAGGCTTGGTCCTCACGCAGCAGCTGGACTCAGAGCAGGAGAAGATCTGTTTCATGACCAGGCTGAAAATGAAACGTACATAACTGCTGCTGGCTGGTCCCGCGCTGGCTTACCGTCAGATATTAATGTTTATTAATGAAGAGTGTCGACATTAACATTTAAAAAGTGTTGTGACATGTTGCAGACTCCTAATTAAAAAAAACATTACACTTAATAAAATTAAACTTAAAAAACAAAGAAAATATTGACTGAAGAATTAAATTTTTATTATTTCTTTACTGTTCTAAACATTTTTATGTTGTCTTTTCTTCAATGTTTGCCTTTCTCACAACATCCCTCCCACACTAGCATCCATTACTAGTGATGGATGTTCGGCTCTTTTCAGAGAACCAGTTCTTTTGGCACCTAAACGGCTCTTGATTTAGCATCTTTTGTAGCCCCAAAATTTACATTAACTTCTCAAAAATGAATGGTAAATGTATTTATTGCATTATTTATCATCTATTCTAATTTAAAGTTTAATTTCTCACTAAAATTTGTTGCAACGTAGTTTGTTTATAATTGGTGCAATAAAAATACATGTTTTTCCAAACACAGTGAATAATCGCGATTAATAATCGTGATTACAATATTGATCAAAATAATCGTGATTATTATTTTGGTCATAATCGTGCAGCCCTACCCTGGAGGTCCTCCAGCAGGCCGGGTGCCTGCTGGATGTCTGCTGGAGGTCATGCAGGCCTCCAACTGCAGCAGGCTGGCTGGGGAGGAGTGTGAGTTGGGCCCTGGATGTCTTCCGGAGGCTTGGTGCCTGCTGGATGTCTGCTGGAGGTCATGCGGACCTGACGCAGCAGCAGGCTGGCTGGGTGTGTCTGTGACTGGGGCGCTGGTGGTCCCCCCCAGCAGGCTGGGTGTCTGCTGGAGCTATTGAAGAAATATTGATATTTTTACTGTAAAAAAATTACAAAAAACAGAAGGAGCTTTCAAAATGAATCAAAAGGGGTGTGTCTTGTTTGTTTGTCTCAGTAGAATAATTTAGTTGAGGTTTGGGGCCCCTCGGTCTCATGATGTGGAAGCTATTGAAGAAATATTGATATTTTTACTGTAAAAAAAATTATAAATAACAGAAGAAGCTTTCAAAATGAATCAAAAGGGGTGTGTCTTGTTTGTGTGTCTTAGTATGATAATTTAGTTGAGGTTTGGGGCCCCTCGGTCACAATTTGTGGAAGCTATTGAAGAAATATTGATATTTTTACTGTAAAAAAATTATAAAAAACAGAAGGAGCTTTCAAAATGAATCAAAAGGGGTGTGTCTTGTTTGTGTGTCTCAGTAGAATATTTTAGTTGAGGTTTGGGGCCCCTCGGTCACAATTTGTGGAAGCTATTGAAGAAATATTGATATTTTTACTGTAAAAAATTTGTAAAAAACAGAAGGAGCTTTCAAAATGAATCAAAAGGGGTGTGTCTTGTTTGTCTCATCTTGTGCTATAATACAGGTCAGGTTTTGTGTGTTTTGGTCACGTGAAACGGAAGCTATTGAACACGGAAATGATGAATGTCTGTCGAATATCCAACCTAAAACCAACTTCACCGCGGTTGCTTAATGATCAAACTAGCCCATGGACCACTTTTATTATCATTATATGTTTCGATTGGCCTCTATTTGTTTTGTCTAGAAATCTGAGAGTTTAATCATGTTACTGCTATTATTATAAAACTCAATTATTTATTTACAAATTTTGAAATTTGAACTGAGTTTTGAGCAGGGGTGGCTTTGTAGGCCGGTTGGACAGGCCAATTGAGTTGGTGTGTTCAATAGTTGCTGGAAAACTCCTGCAGTTTACAGCTGATGCAACATCCCTAATGTAATTTGATTGGATAAACACAACTCAGCTGTCAAAAAAAAAAAGAAAGAGAGAGACTGGGTCCGCTCCTTTTTAGTTATACAGAGAAAGGGGAGGGGAAATAAATAAAGGGGAAATCCTTTTTACTGGTTGAAAAAGAGCTTACCGAAACAAATAAGGCATTCCTCTTTCGGAGAAAAGCTGATAATAAAACTATTATTTTTAAAAAAGTTAACAATGAAGTGATAATTAGTAAAACAATGTCTATTAGAGGTCTCTTAACAAATAAGGACAATGCAGAATAAAGAAGTTGGATTGGGAGATAACTTTACTGCTTAGAGCAGCTGAACAGAATCATTATGAAGTCAGAGGTTGTCTGATGAATCATTTTAATGCGAGATTATCTCCTGAACTTAAATAAAGACCATACATCCAAACTCCGACAAGCCGTTCGGTCGCCCGGGCGTAAATGGTGCTGACCCATGAACTGCTTTGATCAGAGATAGCGCTGATAGACAGAGGTTTCACTCCGTTACAAAAAGGTAACAGCTTTTGACAACCCGTTTAACAAAGCAATATCAGGAACATTTGTTAATTTTAAGGGAATTTATTTCAATCTTGACTTGTGTTGATTTGATTAATCTAGATATCCCTTTCCGTTCATTTGTGTATTATGTATTTTAGGTAAGTTTGGTAACGGAAACAGAGTGTGCAACAATTCTGGTTTAGTATTGCCACGAATACGATCTTCGAAAGGGTGGCGCATGCTCATTTAGCAAAATTTCCGCGAGCCTCCACGTCTGGCCGTGTGCGAACCGCAACCAATCAGGAGCAGCCACAATGTGTTTGGAAACAACATTCCTCTTCTAAAGTCCCGTATGACAGACGGCAAAGACATTTATACACCCACCGTAGCCACAGAGGTTTCTCTTTCGACGAGGAGATTTACGCCGAATTTCTTCATTTTTGTTGACAATTTATTTCACAGGAACGTCTCAGTTTCCGACGAGTATTGTTTTAGCTAATAACGTCACTTCGAGGTTCAGATCAAATGGATGTTGAAGATTCTCAGCCAAATACTATCAGTCTTCTCATAAAAACGCCTAACCAGGCTCAGGAGGACCGAAACATAGATGGAGTGTACTTGAATTGGACTGTGGGGGATTTAAAAACGCATCTATCCACTGTATATCCAACCAAACCGGTAGGTTCAGTTCACTTAGCCTGCTAATGTTAGCGGAACTAGCTTGCGGCTAATGTTGTGTGGTGTTATGACAAGTACCAGATGCCAGTTAGCAGCTGTCAGCCATTTCCTCGTTGTTTGTCTTTCTGTCTGTATGCTCACAAATTACATGCACAGCTGTTAAATGACATTTAGAGAAAGTGAGACATGCTTCTTAGATTTATAGTAATAGTTTTTATGTAACGCACACGTGCAATTTATATAATTTTTATTACATTGGATCATCTACGTCTCTAGATCCTCTGATATTTTACCATCCGGAGTGCGCTGGTAATGTAACTTTAAAAAAATTGCACCAGAAACAGCCCACAAGACTGGCACCAGCACAAAACAACTAAATTACTTATCTCCACTTAAAAAACTTTTCCAGTCATTTATTAATTAATTTGCCGAAGAGTTTATTATAACCTTTTCAGTATAAGTCATCAGTTAAGAATTTGGCATCTCTATTTGACTGTCAGGTTTCGCCCTCCCTGAGAAGGTGCAGCCTTGAAGGGCGTAGCATTCATCCAGGATGCAGCTGAGATGACAGAAAGAGAATGAAATGAGGATCTATGCTTCAGAGGCCTCATTTTCATACAGTTAGCATGTGTACAGATGAGATGTGGTCAGGCATGAAACTGAAATATGTTTCAGTTCATGAAAAGGCACATGCTTTCCAGTGAAGTTACTGATTACTGATAAAGTTAGTCTAATCTTTGGGAAATTAGCCATGTGTTTTAAGCTGTGTCAGGCTTTATTTAAAAAGAAAAAAGCATGTAACACATCTGTAGTGCATTTAATTGTTCATTTAATGTTAAAAATCCACTTCAAAACAGCACACATCTACCAAAGTAGATGTTTTGTTTTATGTGGCAGAATAAATGTTATCACTTTTAAATTTTTTCTACTCAGCAGGTGGTCACACAATGTCCTGTCTTAGAGAGGGAATAACTTAAACAGGGTTTATGATTTTTCCCAAAAAGTCAGTGATTACTGGCATTGTTTAAAAATGCATTACCCAGGTTATGCAGATACATCTTCACTGTCTAAATGTCAGCGCTTTTAATCAAACGAAACAACTTGTTTTCTTCAGGCTGTGACTGACCAGAGGCTGATCTTTGCTGGAAAACTGCTCCCCGATCATCTGCACATTAAAGATCTATTCAGACAGGTGTGTATGAAAATGTCATTTGTGATTACAAAACAGTCTAGATTTCATTTCCACTTTCTATCTGTAAAGTTTAGTGTGTATTTCTTTCTAAACTTGAAATTATTGAACATTAGTAGTTAATGTAATGTCATGCTGGCAACAAACTGACTAGAGATGTTGGGTCTAGCCCAGGGGTCTGCGACCTGCGGCTCCAGAGCAGCAAGTGGATCTCTGGACCTTCCACAATAGCTCTTAATTCAGGGCTAAAATCAACATTTGTGTGATGTCAGATAGCATCAAAAAGGTTTTCATGGACTAGAAAAAGGATTTTATACAAAGAAGAAGAAAAGCAGGACAGGATCGTGTGTCATGTGTTTGGCTCATGATTTTTGTCTGTGAATCCCATTAGAGGCTCATATTGCTGCAGATTACACACCACCAGCTGTAAGATAACTCCAGCGCTTGTTTACACAGTTCAGTTATCATGGAACAATTTTTCCAGAACAAATAAACCACTTTTAAAAAGCTGGTTTGAATAAAATAAAACTGGAGATTTTTCATATGCATTCACTAGTTTTAGCACAAAGAGCAACAAGAACAATTAATTTGATGACAAAAGGCCTGCAGCATTTAAACTGTTTAACTTGAATTTTTTTAAGTAGTGAGCTGTGAAATTATTTAGTGTTTTTTTTTTTTTTCAGCAAACATTTTCCAGTATCTAAAAAAGAAAACACAAAATAACTGTTCTCTTCTAAATGGATGGTTCATTTTGGACTTAATGAATTAAAGGTGTATTCGCTAAAGAGATTTAGTACAAGCATAACAATAACTATTATTAAGATTTTACTATGGTTTCCAGCTACGAATTAGACTATTTCACACACAGAATGTGGTCATTTCTATACCAACCAGTTTACATGCAGTGTTTTAACAGTTTATTGTGACTCTTACAGGCTGACTCGATTCCCACACTGCACCTGGTGTGTGCTCAGAGGAGTCCACCCCAAGGACCACTGGGAGCTAGACCTAAGGTGAGGCATGGTGAACACACATGGGAACCTGAGTAGTGTTTTCCTAGAAGCAGGTTTCTTCATAGTTTTATGAAAAATAATGTGTTTGTGATGGTTTTCCATATTAGTTTATGTTAGGAAAAAGCAGGGTTTTGGGCTTGTAGAGGCAAATTCATGTAGCTTTTTGTTGGGAGCTAGACAGACGGGCAACATGTTTAATTCACAATTACAGTCTTTTATACTTAATGAATAATTTACAGCTCCAATGAAAGACAACTGTCATTTTAAACTGATCTTGTTGGTCATAATTTGTGTTGAAAGTTATGCCTTAACACTACAGTTTGCACAAAACAATTAGTCATTTTCATTAGCTTTAAATCAACAATAAACTTGAAGTGGCCAAGATGAGACTGAATGTCAAAAAGACAGCACCTAGCTGAGTAAAAAGCTGCCCACTGTTAAGTGAAACTGCTGCTGGTTTTATTTTTAAATTGAGGCACAGTATGCAAACCAGATGGTTTCAGTTTGTCTTTTGCTCAGCAATGTGCTGCCTCTGCTCATCATTTGTTTTACATATTCAGTTTCCTTATGTGCAGTCTAATCGTTGCTTTTTGTAAAGCCCTCAGTTATTAATCTCATTTCAGTTCAGCTGCTTTTTCAACAGTGTTAGCATTCAGCGTCTGTTTTTCTGCACATTCAGTGGCTTTTAAGATGTCCTTTTAGAAATTCTACAGGTTGTTTTCAGTCTAAATAAACAGCCTTGAAGATTCAGCAGCAGTTTTTGATCCATGCAACTAAACTCAACTCTGCTGTGTAGATTTGTCTACCAGGCAGGGTTTTGTGGTATCAGCCATTACATTTTCAAACCCTTGCTTGTTTTTGCAGACCAAACAGCCGCAGCTCTCCAGTCCAGGGCCCATGCCAGCCTCTGCTTCACCGACCCAAACTCCCAGCACTCCAGAGCTGAGACAGAGGAGGCAGACATCTCCAGGCTCAGCTCCTTCTCCAGCCCACACACAAACCCCAGCATCACCACCAGGAACTCCTGCATGGATTGGTGCTGCAATGTAAGCTATAAAGAAAGATAAATTCTATGTTTTAAATATATATTTTAGAGTCAACAGCAAGAAGCTACACGAAGGAAGATAATGTTCAAATTCGTTCAGATTTTAACAATGTGCCTAATAGTGATGCAACAACACACACAACCAGTTTTAATTAACTGAGCTTTTGATTTTTCTTCCTCTCTCTACTTTCTCTACTGTCCTTCCTGGAAACACCCATCACACATTTCATACAGAAAACCTGATATGATTTTGTGAACTTGACCTTTGAAAGGCTCGATGGAGGAGTTAATGATGTTAGAAGTTTCCACTGTTTTCTGTAAAAGGTTCTGCATTTAGCCAAAAAACATAGTTTGTAAAGAGTATTTGACACATCAGAATTTTTCTAGATCTTTAAGTCTAGAAAGGTCTCAAAGATGCTTATTCTGAGTGAAAATGTTTGTAGGACAAAAGAAGTGTCCATGAATTTTAAAAAACTAAAATGACATCTTGGTTTTGTTCTTTTTTACACTTAGATTGCTTTTATATGAAAGAGGTTTAAATGCTGAACAAACATGATTTTCTGTGATGTTTCAGGGCTGAAGCACCACAGATGACCCAGCCGGCCTTTCCCACATACTCCCTGTACAGTCCTCAACAGCTGCTGTGGCTCCAGCATGTCTACGCTAGACAATATTACATGCAATAGTAAGTATTCAGTCACACAGCAAGTAACTGTTTTAATATCTGTTGAATTGTTTTTCTGGTCTCTAATGCAGTTTTTTCTGCACACTATCAACAGCCATGCAGCTCTGGCAGCAGCACAATCAATTCCCTCCACACCAGTGGCAACCATTGGCCAGCACCCACCTGTTCCAGCCCACCAGGTACCTGTCCCAGCTCCCATTGCCAATCAGAACCCAATAGACAACCTACCAGCAAACCAGAACCCGGTGCAGGAGGGTGCTTTCATCAACCCCGGGGAGGCCAACCAGAACATGCGGATGAACGCTCAGGGCGGGCCAGTAATGGAAGATGAGGAGGACATGGAACGTGACTGGTTGGACTGGTTGTACTCTGCAGCAAGATTTGGTGTTCTGCTCATGATCGTTTACTTCAACTCCAACCTGAGTCGCTTTCTGCTGGTGATGAGCACCCTCTTCTTCATGTACCTGTAAGTTCAGCTGTTGCTTATTGAACTTTGCTGAACAGTTTGACTGCAAAGTCCAGCAGCTCTTATCAGCTGCTTGTGTTGGCATCGATGACTCCTCTCGACATCAAGGCCAAACACTCACTTCGCCTCTTTAATCATTAAAAAGAGCACAGGGTTGTAGAATGAGGGAGACATTTTTTTTGTTTTGTTTTTATTTTGTTTGTTTTATGTTAATCCCAATTCAGAAATGTAATTACGTAGTCACCAGACGGGGTGCAGAGTAGCTTGTTTGCTGCAGAGAAGTATCTATTGATTTTGTATACACAGTCGGGCCTTCAGGATGTGTATCCTTGAAAGGTGTCACAGATCAAGTATATCAAGGACAATGTTTGTTTAAAGAGTTTAAGGTCATAGAAGAGAAGATTCGGTCTTCGGTCAACAAATACATGCAGGTACCTGGTATATATATCATAAAAAATCATGAAAGGTTATATTAAAGGAAAAATGTCATTTAATGTTTTATAATAACTGAATCACAGATCAAGTGGTGTGACAGATTACTCAGTTACAATCGCAACACTTCTCTCTTAGCTTATTTTAGCTTTTTTGGGGGGAAATTAAAGGGTTTAATCCATCATGTTTCCACCTGCAGTTGCCAGATAATCACTGCAGAGTATTTCCCTACTTAAAAATATAAGTAGAGCTCAAATCAAGCTGGAAAGAGAAGGTGTAGGATTTTAACTTTTGGGGAGGAGCAACTGTAGTTGAGAAGGAAGAGGCATTGTTTGCCAGAGGGAATGGTCTCTGGTTCAGTTACCGAAAGATGCTAAAGTCCTACATAGCTCCTTTTTAAAAAATAATTAGGCATTATCTCTGAGAGAAGCTGATTTTGGGCATGCCTTGCAACAGTGGTCAACCAAGTCTACAAAAAGCACTTTACCCTCCGTATTTATGGAGATTCTGATAGTTTTCAAGCCTTGTATTTAGAATTTTTACCATCGGGTGTTCAAAAACAAAGTTATGCTGCTACTGGTGCTACTTGAAATTTCTGAGTTTGAGCTGCAAGAAAGCTTTCATTTGGAGATGCATCTGCTTCCTCACAGTGGTTAACAGGAAAAAACACTTATTCTTATTTATGAGGCTTCTGATAGTGATCTTATTTAATTTGCTTTGTTTACTTTGTATGTTAGTAAAATGTTTAGCTCATCTCTAGTTTCTTTAGGTTTTAGTACAGATGCTTTTAAACTGGCAGTATAAAAACTCGTGATTAAAAGTCAAGATCAGACAATATGAAAAAATATATCTTGATCATTTTTGTTGCCGTATTGCCCAGCTCTAGCCCTGCGAACCATTTTTTTAGTCTAATAGACATAAATGTTGTCTAAATCAGTGATGATGTTACACTGTTGGTCGCCAAGTTGCCAAACGAATTTAATACCTTTAAGACGTGTTTGTGTATGCTTACAATTCCTGATCTGACATCTTGGTTTAGTTTTGGCTAATAAATGAAAGTTTAAATTGTCTTTAAAGATCATCACTGAAAGATGTCAAGCATTGCCCACCTGAGTCAACTTTTCAGCTTACATTGATGCCCTCTAACACACATTTCTTTCTTTGTGTGGAAATTCTAGCTGTTTTGGTTTCATTTTGCTTCAACATTTAATTCTTTGCCTTACAAAATGGTTCATGCTTTAGTTTGTAGTTGTTGAGCCACTTTAAAACCTCCCACAGAACTTGTTTGATGTTGTTTATTTATCCAAGAAGGTGCCATTTAAGCATTTCCTCCCTTGTCTTCCTCCACCTACAGACACACAGCTGGCTGGTTTCCCTTCAGAAGGCGAGTTCAGGTTCACGGACCCAATGATCTGCAGCCCCCTGAGGTCCAACACAACCAGCAAAATGAAAACAGGAACCCAAACCTAAATCCAGTAAGAAATCAGAAGAACTAACTCTAATCTGTATTTAAAGATTCTGTCAGCCACTCTGGCATCTTGGTGATTTAAGGCTTGTGTAAAGCTGTTATGTTCTAGTTCCTGGTTTACTTTGAGGATTTTCCCTTAAAATCCAATTTATTTAATCTCACAAGAAGAGGTGAACGAAACTAAAGGTTGATTCGTGGTGTAAATGCTGCTTCTTACTTTTAGGCTGACGATCCAGCAGACAGACAGATGGAGGAACCTGGAGCTGCAGCTGAAGGGTTAAACGAGCCGGGACAGATGATGGCAGTTTTAGTGCCTCCTCACAGAGTGTCGGTCATGTGGACAGCCTGGGTCTTCTTCAAAACTTTCTTCTCCTCCCTCATACCCGAGGTTCCTCAGGGTATGGCTAACTGAGCCCCTGAGACAGACGACTGATAGAGATGGCCGCGAACTTGTTCCCTTTTTTCCAGTGATCCTCAGATCTTTGAAACGTATGTGTGTGAATCACCTGAAGACTATACTAAAACAAGGACACTGTATCAATCTGAGCAATGACTGCAACCTCCTGATAGAATATGTCATGATGCTGCAAGCTCCAACATGACCGTGATCCTTCTTGGAGTGAGACACAGGAAATACCAGCAAAATGTACTGGCTCTTGTTCTGGTAACAAGAAGTGAAACATTATCACATGTCCAGCTACTTTCTGCAGGTTTTAGCTTTTACTTTGCTTTTATGCTCCATCACAAGGCCTTGTCAGACATGTAGCTGCATGGATCCTTTTTTTATCAGTTGAACAGCAGGGGGCGCCTGTGAGTGAAAAATTACCTTCAGCTGACACAGTTGAGCTGAGCTAAGTTACTCTTTGTGTGGAGGTTTATGTACACAGACCTTCTGTTTTCTGTGCCCACTGTATAGTCTCAGGCTGTCTGAAGGGATTTGTGAGATCATGTGTTTGATCACAGCTGTAAAATTAGAGCAGATGTTTATCATTTTAAGAACAATTTGGTCTCTTATGTGGAAGCAAAATTGAGACCAAAAAGAAATGTTTGACTCATGGGGATCAGCTGAGCATCAACAGTGACTTCACAACATATTTTAAGTTTAACATTTTACTGTTTTCAATAGGGGATCACCAGATGTGCCACATCAAATATTTAACTTTTTTTTTTCTTTTAAAAAATGCTTCATATAAAAAAAGTTAGTTCACAAAACAATCCACAAATTTTTATTTTAAAGGTTACAAAATGTTCAATTTTTATATAAAAAATGGAGGAAAGTCACAAACGAAACATAATGCTGTACCTCAAGTATGACTGTTCTGTCCCAGGTCTGTTAAAGGTGGATTATCCCTTTTATTCAGAGGTGATCTTTGACCAAAAACAATTCTTTCTGCCATAATTGATCTGGAAAATAACTATGATGGTTATAACAAAAAAAAAGGGGGAAGTTTTGTAAATATATTGTACACAGAGCACTTTATAACATGTATCTTATGCAAGCTTCTGAATATATAGAGGTAATGATTTATTATTAATGATAAAATAACACGAGGGCTCAGAACTGTTTTTAGGTTTTACGGAGATGAACAAGGTTAAATTTTTCTAGTTGAGTATAAATTAATACTACAAGTGTTGTTTTTACCCTCACCCTCACCTATGGTCATGAGCTGTGGGTAGTGACCAAAAGAACGAGATCTCGAATACAAGCGGCCGAAATGAGTTTCCTTCGCAGGGTGGCCGGGCTCTCCCTTAGAGATAGGGTGAGAATCTCGGTGATCCTGGAGGGGCTCTGAGTAGAGCCGCTTCTCCACATCGAGAGGAGCCAGATGAGGTGGCTCGGGCATCTGGTTAGGATGCCTCCTGAATGCCTCCCTGGTGAGGTGTTCCGGGCACGTCCCACCAGAAGGAGGCCCCGGGGCAGACCCAGGACACGCTGGACAGACTACATCTCGCGGCTGGCCTGGGAACGCCTCGGGATCCCTTCAGATGAGCTGGTGAATGTGGCCGGGGAGAGGGAGGTCTGGGTTTCCCTGCTTAGGCAGCTGCCCCCGCGACCCGACTCCGGATAAGCGGCAGAAAATGGATGGATGGATGGATGTTGTTTTTAATCTCATTCTATTAAAAACAAAATGAATTAAGGTCAGTTTTTGTCGCAGGTCTTAACTTTATTCAGTTACATTCCAGATTATGAGCTAAACGATGAAGCTTCTCCACATTGTCCATCATCTCCATTTTTAATCTCGTTGTGTTGGTTAAGAACTAGTTAAGTTTGTAAATGACATGTCACCCGTGGCATACCAGTCCTCACCTGCTGCTTCGAGTTTAACTGCATGATTTTAGGTCCTTAGCAGTAAGTGAATGGATTTTACTCTCTGAAAATGTTTCTGAGAGGCCTCTAAGTAAAGGGATGAAAGGTAATTACTCTCGTAATTCAGTCTATCTTGCATACTGCATTCAAGGTCTAATTCCCGTTTGGGGGAAGGATGATAATTTGTGACATTAGTCACTATGAATAAATAAAATTCAAAATTTTAATGTCTGTATATGAAAGTTGCCCATGCTGTACAACGATGCGTGTGTTGAGGATTTGCAATAATGATGCAATAAATGTTATTAACTTAAATTGTTATGTTGTGTGTTTATTTTTTATTTATTTTTTGTGAGGGACTGTTTTGCTTTTTCAAGAACAGTATTAACAGAGTTTGTTAACCCTGTTTTTAAATATAGGAATTTGCTGATGCTAAAGTCAAGATAGGACAGAAGAGCTGAAGGTTTGACCTGTAGTAAACTCAGTAGTTGGAAGTGGCCTCATTACTAAGAAATAGTAGGTTGCAACTGATGTTTGCATTGATAACAGAAACAGCAGGGTCCAAAAGTCTTGGTAGCAGGTATCTATCTAAAATAGGAAACTTTATTATCATTTCTCAAGTTCTAAACTTCATTAATGAGGCTCACATGGAATATACAGATTTCTCAGTAAACAAGCCACAAACATCATTAGGCTAACTGTTTATGTAAGATGCTTTGTAGAAACAAAAAATTTCAAATGACCAGTAGTGACTCCACCGTCAGTAGATCAATACATCAAGCTTCGTTCCCTGAGAGACAGAAAAGTGGTCTGTAAACCCTTTATAAACAAAAATAAAATCAATTCTAGCAACCACAGCAGAGATTATGACTCTAACTGGACACTGGAGGCTCCCGTCAAAGGCCTTTACTCCATCAGTAACCCACTTTGTTCCCTCCAGTTTTTGTCCGTACCCTGATGTACCTCCCCCTCTCCTCGCCTCTATCTTTAACTGTCAGGTCAAATCCAAATCACTCACCTGGGAGATTTGGAGGAGAACAGCTACAGTCAGTAGCTTCTGGGAAACCACCAGCAGGGAATGCACACTTAGACTCAGCTCCTGTATCTGGTTTCACTGTGAGCCTGCACATGTTCAAACCTTCTTTGTTAAGAGAAAGTTGGTTCTGAATGTAGCGACGTTAGCCGGATGGACAGAGCAGGAAGAGAAGTTGCAAACACAAGTGTATTTCTGTCATTTTAAGGCAAATTTGTGGGTACGTACATACTTTTTATTGATAGCTGCTATTTTTATCATTTGACTTGCCTGTGTTGTAAACAGTTGCAGTTAAGAACTTGTTTCTGTAGCTGTCACATCATGAAAAAGGTTGTACTTTGGTCAGTTTTTTGGCCAAACCTGAGTCTGAGTTTGTCCTTCCAGGTCCCTTCCAAGTGTGAATCACACAGGTTGTCTGTCTCCGATTGAATGCAGGACGGGGTTTCTTACTAGGGCACTGAACCCTCCATTATAGTGGGTTTGTAGGTGTAGAGTTGACATTCACAGTTGCTACAGAGCTGCAATCACTAGGGTTAATCAAAAACAACCTAACACAATGCCTGGTACTGCTTTCCCACCGCTGCTGCTCCTCTCGCTGCTTTTGTCTCTGTCTGGGACGACCAACGGCTGCCTGCCGGACTCTGCTTCAGCCTACAGGTTTACTGGAACTGTGTGCAGGCTTACCTACCCAGCTGCTGTTGTGTGTAAGTTTTCAGGTTTTTTCTTTTTTTTTTTTTTTGTATCATACACTATTAATTTAAATTAGCCATTGGATTTTAAGAACCATGGTTTATGTTTTTGCAAATAAAATTATAAAAGGAACTCTTGATTTCTCGGTCTACTACGTAAAGGATTCTTTCCACCTGCAGACTTTCTTGTGGCTTGTCACAATTAGATTATGGTACAAAATGAAAGGGTGGGTGGTTTAGTGTTCACAATTGTGTGATATAAGGCTGCAAGCAAAAAATGATGAGGGTTACACAGCATGTGTAGACAGCACCATAAATGCAGGCAATTGTATTAAAGCTATACACTACAAAGCTTGCTATCACAAGCGCTGTTTTATGCAGCCATGATAAGTGCATAAACAGGTACCTTCAGGTTTAACTCTGGGTTTTTAGTTTCACAAAGGAAGTTCACACTGGTGCACTCTGGGTCGAGATAAGGCAACACAAGTAAAAGCATCACCTCCTGAGCAATCAGTTCTTTTGTACAACTAAAAGAAATATAGACATGGGTGGACACAGATTTTCTTCTGTATGCTGTTGTTTTCAAGAGTTGGATTCTTAACCAGAAGCATCTTTATGCTTTAATGCTTCATAATTTAGCTGTAAAAACCCTTTTGTAAGACATTCAGTTTTATCAGGTTTCCTTTTAACTTTCCTTCTTTGTTAAGCCATACATAGATTTTATTTTTTTTTAATACCTTATATATAATGTTGAGGGTTGTGTGTGGAGCTTGAGCCTGTCCTGGCTGTCATCCAGCAAGAGGCAGGAAACACCCTGGACAATTGGATTGAAGTAGCCTCCTTCAGTGTCTGCAGGCAAAACATCAGAGTGGATAGGTGCAGGTTTATTATTTATCAAGGGGATGGTGAAGTTGGCTCTGTGCATGTTTGTTAATTGTCAAAGTAAAAAGCACTAAAACTGAATGAACTGTATTTAAAATTGCTATTTCAACATGAAATTTTCTGCACGGATCATATGAACATGTTTCATATAACTTCAAATCACAGATTTACATGTACAGGACATCTTAAGTCTATAACCTAAATTCTGCATTTTAGCCATGAAATATTGAACATATGTTACAAAGAAAAAAATAAACGTCTTATTCTGAAGCACCTGACTTTCTTGTTTACTTTACCAGACCAGCCTCATCGTACTGAATCTGGAAAATGTGTGAATGAATCAGATCACATTCTGGTAAATTTATATTGAGTTGAAGCATTTGTTTACCAGCATGTTGCTTTCAAGTTGTTCATCTATAGGCTACTGTGGATTTGTACAAAAGGTATAAAAACACAATATTGCAAAAGTAGGCCAATTCACCTGCCATCCTCAGTGTACTGTAAACAAACCATTGACTTCCTCAGCATAGTATTTTTCTCTCTTGACTGCATCATCAATTCGTACTTCTTCCTGTTCACATATCAAAGTGCAAAAGTTTCTTTGCTAATATGTTGCTGTTTATCTGTTCCTGACAGTAAATGAGAAAACAACTAAAGTGATTGAAGCAGCTTTTCAACATGCCCGATACCCAAGTATGCAGGGAGCGAAATCCCTGCTCTACATCGGTGAAGTCTCATATGGCCTGGACAAGTAAGTGACGAAAAAATAAAAAAAAAGTGTTCACACAAGTTTACAAAGAATTTTAATGGAATCATAAAATGTTTCTCTTTTAACCCGTCCAGTTTGGAGATTCACAACCTGTCGATTGGTCAGAGCTCATTTGAGCTGCTTCCAGGAAAAGGCATTGGTCTGGATATTAGCAATGTGTCTGCAGTGTTCAAAGGGACCATCAAGTATGGATACGGCAGCTGGCTGTGAGTGTGTTAACAGCCTACATCCAATTTTTCACCTGTTCCTCTGGTTAAATACAGAATATAGAAAAGTGCATATGATGGAAAAACAAGAAAACCATTAAAAAGTCCCATTTGAACACCAGTTTATGATAATAATTATCACACTGCACAACATAGATTAATTTCCAGCCTTTACATCAATTTTATAGTAACATATCAAAATCATGCAGATACATTATCGGGTAAAGTATACATGGGTAATGGTTATCCCCATTTATCATTTTGAAAGAAACAGAATGTCAAAAGAGAACAGAAAATAAAGAGTTACCTCTTTGGTTTGTGTTAGCATGCAGCAGAATGCTAAATGCTAATGTTAGAATCAAACCTGACAAGTTATTAATAAAGTTTGTTTTTAACAAAACCCTTATTGTTTGAATATGTGATTTGGAGACTGTCATTTAATCAGAACAGCTTTAAGGTTTTTGCTCAGTCCTGGTGATTATGGAGGTTAAAGATACCAAGCTAGCAGTCATACTAATTGCTTACATGCATTGTCTTCTGTTAAAAACAAGGAAATAAAGAGATAAATAAATAACTGAACATTGAGAAAGAAGCTTAAAATGCACATCAATATTACATTTACATACATACATAGATGCATTATGGCTAATTAGCTATTTCTTCGTTTCTTCTTGGACAAGTGTTGTACACCAGGGCCTGTATTTCTCTTCCCTCCTTGGTCCACAGCTACACTGTCTTGGATCACTTTGAGCCTATTTCCCTTTCCTCTTAAGAGAAACCGGTTACCAGTATGAAGCCATCTGGCTCTTCTTATGATGTTGCTCCTCCACACCTTCTTAAGGAGGTTTTTCCTGCTGTTAGGTCCTCCATCCTTAATATTATTAACAGTAGTTGGCCTCTTGTGTAGTGCCGAGCAATTTTAAAAATGCGTGGGGCAACCCTTGCTAAAGAAATCTGGCCTCAACCCGCTTTCTCTAATTTTAGGCCGATCTCCAAGTTACTTTTTTTGTCCAAGATCTTGGAAAATTTGTCTACACCCAGCTGAAGTCCTTCCTGGATAAATATAAAGTTTTGAACTTTTTACAGTCTGGGTTTAAAATGTACCACAGCGCCGAATAAGCTTTTTAAAGGGTTTTTACATATTTTTAGCAATAAAGTCTAGAGACTGTGTTTTATTAGTGTTTTTTTTAATTAACCATTGCTTTCGACACAGTGGACCATGGCATTCATTCCCACCTCAGCCCGGCAATGGTTAGGTCCTACCTCTGATAGGAGTTTCTGTGTCATGATGAAAGATTTTACTTTTATCCATCTTGCGTAGAATATGAAATGAGCTCCCACTGCAGGTTAGACAGGCTCCTTCTCTGGCTGTTTTTAAAACTCATTTAAAAACACACTTTTACTCATTGACTTTCAAGTAAATGTGAGTTGTCATCCTCATTTATATGTACTTGTGATATTTTAAATATCTTATAGCTCATATGTGGTCATTTATAGCTGTTTAATTTTCTACTTGATCATTTAACTCTAAATGATCATTTAACTTGCACTCTAATCCATTATTTGTGCAGTTTTTAGGCTTTTTTTCTCTTTTTTTACATTTACTGTACAACACTTTGTCAGTTGTTATGTTTTTAAAGTGCTTTAGAAATAAAATGGTATGGTATGGTACGTTACGTTACGTTACTTTACGTTACGTTACGGTACGTTACGTTACGTTACGTTACGTTACGTTACGTTACGGTACGTTACGTTACGTTACGTTACGGTACGGTACGGTACGGTACGTTACGGTACGTTACGGTACGTTACGTTACATTACGTTACGTTACGGTATGGTATGGTATGATACGTTAGGGTACGGTACAGTACGGTATGGTACGGTACGGTATGGTATGGTATGGTATGGTATGGTATGGTACGGTACGGTACGGTACGGTACGGTACGGTACGGTATGGTACGGTACGGTACGGTACGGTATGGTATGGTATGGTACAGTACGGTATGGTATGGTATGGTATGGTACGACATGGTACGATATGGTACGATATGGTACGGTACGGTATGGTATGGTATTTCTTTAATTTGCTGCTTCTGTTTGTTCTTTCAGTGTCATTGGCAGATACATAGACTTTGGTCCATGGATTTGTGTTTGCTAAAATAAATCAGGATATTTTCTTAATGGCTGAAAAGGCAACTCACTAATTCTGACTGTTAAAACCAAACATTGCTTTGTTAGGAACTTAAGTCCAGAGTGGTTTTACTGCTACAGACCTGTTAGCTTGATGCTGGATATTTCTCTGTCTCACTAACTAGGTTAGGTTTAAACAACATTTTAGCAATGATTAATATTCTCCAGTTTTGTTTGTCATGAAAATATACAGCCACACAATTATCTTTCTAAGCACTGAGTGCTCAGTTTTAATCGACCCATAAGTTTATTTTGTTTTGTTTGGATGTTGATTATATTTGTGTATCTTTAGAAAGCACTAGTGAAGTGTGGCAAATGCCAGGATTCAATTAATGTGAATAAAAAACCATGTGTATTTCTTGTGTTGTTTCTTTTTTCCAGTGTCAACTTTGCACAGAGTGTTGACTTTGAGATTGATTCTCAGATTGATCTAGGAATCAACCCAAAACTCTGTAAGTAGCTTTTATTCCAGTACAATTTCAAGTATTCATGCTTTTTAAGTATTTCAATTTCTATTATTTTCACTAAACTCCATTTCAGGAAGACATTTCATAATACATTTCCTGTTATTTTAAGCTGTACTTTTTATATTGATATTTTTACACAAAGAGAACAAAACAAATCTGCTTATTTGAACCATATAATGAATATAATTAAATAAAAATAAAACGAGAGGTGTGTAATAGGACCCAAATGCAGGAGGCAGGAGGCAGGAAGATGAGAAGAAATCAACTTTGCTAAAGCACAACTGAAGTCTAGAAACTTGAATAAATAATTTTTAAAAAGTGAAAAAAGTGACTGAACTTTGTTTTATGGTAGAAATATGAAAACACAAGAACATAAAGTGCTACTTGCTAGGAAATCCAGCAAAGTTCTTAAATACACTACCGTTCGAAAGTTTGGGGTCACTTCCCTATTGAATCCCATTGCAAAGTGACCCCAAACTTTTGAACGGTAGTGTACATAATCAAAATAATTAAGTTAAAGTAATATACATAACTGAGCGCAACAAACAGTACACATCTTCCTCAGCTGTCATGACAGCAATAATTAATAATAGCACATGCTAAAATGGGAAGCTCACCATAATCACTTCTTGATTTTGAGGGAAAAAACTGATTCTCTCATGAACCTTTTGTGTTCACAACCTGTTGACGAGTTTCTGACTTCCAAACATTACAGGAGGTGCATGCAAAACCGTGGTTGGCATGTCATAGGTTTGTGTTTAATGTCCGTAACAATTCTACAAATTATTCATTTATAAGTTCTTGCTGACTCAGTAATAAAAACAACTTCATCACATAAACACTATTTTATAGTTCAAAGTTTTAATTGTGGGAAATGTAAGCTGTCAATTTTTCTGAAAGATCTTCTGTTTGTTTTAATGTTGATTGTGTGTCTGTTCATTGGCAACATCAGCAGTATGATAGTCTCACTGGACATGTAATCAAGCTCATAAGAAGATAAAACATGCCATATTAATGAAAAATTACAGCTGCAAGCACCCTCAAAACATTCCTTGTCAGGAATAGTGTTGGGATCTTTCAGTTTCTCAGCATGTTGAAATTTGAAGCAGACCATGATAACTGTTTAATAGTATAAACGGCAAGGCACGAGCTTCCTTTTTTTTCTTAATCTGATCTGTCCCCATGCGCTCCGTTCTCTGTCTACCAACTCTGCCAGACTGTGGTGAAGGAAAAGTAGCGGCAGACACATCAGATTGTTATCTGAATTTCCACAAGCTTCGTCTTCACCTGCAAGGAGACAAACAGTAAGTGACAAAACTGCACCTGAAGCCACATTGATAAACTATCTGTACTACATGATTGCTGTTCTAGAGCCTGTTAACATCTATTTGCTTCTCGCTGATCAGGCCAAACTGGCTGAAGAAGCTCTTCACTGACTTTATCACCTTCACTGTCAAGCTGGTCATCAAAGGGCAGGTGAGGATGACAGATGAAAGAATTTGTTGTGCTCATTTCATCTATGACCAAATTACAACAACGACAAATCTGTCCTTATGTACAGATTTGTAAAGAGATCAATAAGCTGGCGGATATACTGGCTGACTTCATTCAAGACACAGCAGGTGGGTGCAGGAGGGGGCATCTGGTTGTCTTTTAATACATTATTTATTTTATGTGTTTTTATGTGACTTGGTCAAAAAAATTTGGTGCCGTTACACATAAAAATACATTTCAAAAGGTACAAATATACCTCTACAGTCCCATGTTTTCCTCTTAATAATTCAGGTCATTATCAGGTTGGAGCAGCCTGACCTGTAACTGACACAGGTTTTCTGACACTAAGTGGGAGTGTTTTTTTTCTTTTTTCCCTTCCTAAACAGCGTAATAATCCTTCATTGTCATTTTGTCCTTTATTATGAGCAACTCATAATATCTGACGTTTTGTATTTTTTACATAGAAATAACTTTCCCAACCAAAATAGATAGAACTGAATCTTTTTAAAGCATTGTGATAATATTATTTTTTAAATATGTTTTTTTGTGAGCTCTGCTCTTGAACTCTTTCTCATTCAGGTTTGATCATAAAGAGCAATTAAGGGCTATTTGAAGCTCTTTCAACCGTGAAAACATAATCTATCTTTTCATTTTTAAACGTTTTACAGATAAACTTGCTCATGAGACCAAATGAAAATACAGCTGTTACTACGCTACTGGTTGTATAAATGATGTAAAGTAGTGGTTGAAACAAAACTTTATACACTTAAATGACAGCAAAACTGACTCTATCTTGTTTGGCATGTCACGTATGTAGAATGTTTCACGAACTGTAGATCTCTGGTCCCCGTTTTTAATCATGGTTAAAAATCTTGGTGTAATATTTGACAGTTCTGTTGTTAGAACAAGCTTTTTTCAGCCCTTCGTCAGTCAGCAGGATCTTGAGAAGCAATCCATGCATTCATAAGTAAAGACTGTAATGCCTTTTACTTTGGCCTCAGTCTTCAATTTCACGTCTCCAACTTGTACAGAACGCTGCTGCCTAATTTTAAACAAGCACATCCAGATGTGAACACGTAACCCCTGTGCTGTCGTCGCTCCACTGACTTCCAGTTCATTTTAGAGTCGATTTTAAACTTCTGTTGTGTGTTTTAAATGCTGTTAGTGGCCCATGTTTATAGATTAGCTTTTAATTGGTTGGTTTGTTGGATTTCTGACGTGAAATGAAAAAGCCTGACTCCAACTTATGATCTCCTGATGCTGTTGAGTGAGACTTTTGTGGCTAAATATATTGTCCAGATTAGTTTGTTTGATTTGAAATAGATCTAACTAAACTAAATTCATGATTTTCTCAAATTCAAAGCTCCTGAACTTTCTTCCTATTCTCACCATTCAGGGTTATGAGCTTGAGTGTATATGTCATTACAGATACTCGGGAATCCTGCTGAATAATGTTCTCTTTCTTTAAAACCTCATGTTCTGTAGCTAGAAAAAAGAAAAGAAAAAACAACATATGTTGCTGCATATTGCATGATCAGGTTGCATGGTTTTCTTTGTCCTTTCACAGACTCAAACACTGAAATGTTCTTGTCTTTAAATCTGTTTAAGTTATCAGTGTACTTATATCTGTCCAAAACGTACAGGAGCTTCCCGTCTTCCTTCTCATGACGTATTCCTGTTTTCTGTCCCCAACATCCGTTCTGATCTTGGAAAGAAATCATTCAAGTGCTGCCTCCACTGCTGGGAATACGCTGCAAAGTCAGCTGACTCTTAAGAAACAGCTCTCATTTTAAATTTCAGGAGTATTATGTCATAATAAAATAAAAATTTAAAACAATTTTCTAACCCATACCAAGTAATTGTGCTGACTGAACCAAGCAAAATACATTTTTAAAAAAATTTAATAATAGTATTTTCCTCTTTTGACCATGTAGAAGATGATGAAAGACTTTTATTCATAGAAAAGTCCAAATCTGAATAGTTGCAGTAAATCAAAGACACACAACATATGTAATAATATATATTTAACTCCTTTTTTTCATCTATCATCAGAATTTCTTTGAACATTTTGGTTTGTGTGTGTTTACAGCACATTTCCTCAGTGATGGAGGAATAAGTGTAGATATTGGTGTAACTGCTGCTCCCGTCATCACTGCTAACTACATAGAATCATATCACAAGGTAAATAACTCGTGAAAGACACCACAGTCACATGTGATGTGTTGGAAACAACGTGCTTCACTACATCCTCATCCAATTCTGACTTTTCAAGAGATAAAACATCTCTCTCCTCCTTATTTGTTTCAGGGGCTGACCAACTACAAAAACACATCTTCTGTGATCAGTAGTTCAGTTTTCCATCCAAGCCACCTGACGGAAAACAGGATGCTTTACTTTTGGTTCTCAGGTCAGCTGTTTGCTATAGCTTTTTCCTCCCCTTCAATTTCAAGGGCATCAGTAACAGAAAAGACACCTTAGTGCATGAATACGATGCCTGTTCAGTGCAGCTGAGACACTATAATCATTATGACTTACACCCAGTCCAAACTTAGAAAATGTATCTCCCTGTGTGTGTTTCTGAGGTAAATTTGTATGCTACATGAAACTGATGCCTTGTGTTTTACCCACAGATGAGGTCTTTAAGCCCCTGATTGCTGCTGCTCACCAAGATGGCCGCTTCCAACTCAACATCTCATCCAAGGAGCTCACTGTAAGTACACCAACTTCACCACCTGTGGACAGGAATGCAACAGCTGGGTTGAGATACTGATGGGATTTTTATTGGCTCTTATCTGACAAATGTGATTTTAGGAACTTTTCAGAACAGATCTCTCCAGCGTCATGCCTGAATATATCAAAAAGGTAAGACTCAAAGTGCTTGTTCCCTGAATGATGTGCTTTTATCAGAGGAGATTTATTATTTTGCGTTTGTGTTCAGTGTCTGATGGGATCAGCCTCTCCGGAGCTAAGAGTATGGAGTTCTGACACTCCCTTTGTTAACACCTCCACCATGGGTACGACAGTCTGGGCACAGGTCTCCGGAGAACTCTACTGTGGCATGCCAACACTCTTCTTTGAAGTGGTAATTTCTGACAGGATATTCTCAGCAGTCTTTTGGAAAGTTAAAGAAAGCAAAATGTTATTCGTTTTGTTCTTGTACCAGATAAAAGTTTGTAAAAATTGAGAGGAAAACTTTTAAAACATCCCAGATGTTTTAATGAACAGAGAAATAGTCTATAGTAAGGGTGGGAATCTTTAAGCGCATCACGATTCAGATGGCAGCGATGCAAATTTATAACGATTATTGATGCATGGTTTTTCCCTGCGTGATGACTTAACTACTGAGTGAAAACATGTAACATGGTTTTAACTATTTGTTTTGTCAAACAAAAATGCATCTGCGATGCATCTAAAACCTACTTGTTCCTCACACTAGCAAAATACTCCTGAGCATTAAAATGGTCTCTCAGTCTACTTTAGTAGAAATTACAATCATGGGGAAGGTTGCTGACCTGACAGTCGTGCAGAGAATCATCACTGACTCCCTCCACAAGGAGGGAAAACCTCAAAAGGTAATTGAAAAAGAAGTTGGATGCTCTTAAAGTGCTACATCAAAGCAAATTAATGAGAAGTTGAATGGAAGGGAAAAGTGTGGAAGAAAAAAGGTGGAAAGGCCAGCTGGGATGAAGCAGCCTGGAGAGGATCGTCAGGAAAAGGCCACTGAAAAATGTGGGGGAGCTTCACAAAGAGTGGACTGAGGCTGGAGTTAGTGCTTTGAGAGCCATCACACACAGATGGATCCTGGACATGGACTTCACATGTTGTATTCCTCTTGTCAAGCTGCAACAAAACACAACATTAGAAGTTGGGTTAAAGAAAAAATGAACTGGTCTGTTGAGCTCTGGTCCAAAGCTCTCTTTTCTGATGGGGCAAATTTTACATCTCATTTGGAAATCAAGGTCCCAGAATCTGGAGGAAGAATGGAAAGCCAACAATCCAAGACACAGGAATCCAAGTGCAGCATGAAATTTCCACAATCTGTGTTGAATGAGGAGCCATGTCATCTGCTGGTGTTGGTCCACTGTGCTTTAAGTCCAGAGTCAACGCAGCCGTCTACCAGGAGGTTTTAGAGTATTTCATGCTTCCTTCAGCAGAAAAGCTTTTTGGAGATGCTGACTTTATTTTCCAGCAGGACTTGGTACCTGCCCACACTGCCAGAAGAACCAGAACCTGGTTCAATGATCAAGGATTACTGGACTTGATTGACCAGCAAACTCTCCTGAACTGAACCCCGTAGAAAATCTATGGAGCATTGCAAAGAGAAAGATGAGACACATGAGACCGAGCAATGTAGAAGAGTTGAAGGCTGCTATTGAAGCATCCTGGTCTTCCATTCCACCCCAGCAGGGCCACAGGCTGATAACATCCATGCCACGCCACACTGAGGCAGGAATTCATGCAAAAGGGGCTCAAACCAGTTACTGAGTTCATATGCATGACTATACTCTTCAACATTTCTGTATTCAAAATCTTTTTTATATTGATTTAATTTAATGTTCTAATTTTCTGAGATTAGGATTTTTGAGTTTTCATAGGCTGTAAGCCATAATCATCAAAATTATAACAAATAAGTGCTTGAAATATCTCACTTTGCATTTAATGAGTCTATATATTAGCTTCCCTTTTAATTACTTGAATTACTGAAATAAATGAAGTTTTGCACAATATTCTTTTTTTTTCATCTTTATGTACTTTCCTATTGGATAAAAACTCAGAAAATCTGATTTTTTTTACATATTTTGGCAGATTGAGATGGTCTTTTAAAATTGACACAAGAGATCTCTGAATTACTAATAGAAGAAAATATCTTCATGCCTCCCTACATGAGGGTTTCTTTTTGAGTCATGTTTATATATTTGTTCCTGGTTTCTAGGTCGTAGCTGTAGATGTCACAGCTTCCTATGCAGACAAGAAACTCTTCCTGCACAGTAAACGGAACCAGTAAGACCTTTCTTGCTATTTTTTTTCTAATAAAAATGACTAATATCTGGACAAAATGACCACATGGGCTGCAAAACATGTTTCCATTAAAGCAAATTACCACAAAACCAAAAATGGTAAATTCCTGGCCTCAAGAAGACCTTGCAACTTTGAGCTTTATATTGTTCTTGCCTCCTTTACATACGATCACAATAACGGTATCAAAACAAAAAAGTTCAGCCACATCTGAAAGCAAACAGCTCTCCTTCCCATCTTAGTCGTGACAAGAAGTCCATGTTTCACTATGTTGGTGCAAAAAAACACAGCTACTGCTTCCCCCTTAGTCATCCATACTAAAACCAAGATACCAAATCAGTTTGTACTTTCCAGTAAGGAAGTGTCAGTACATTCGCTTTCAACGTGCAACGTGAAAAAGGAAGGAAGTTATAAAATAAACTACTTCAAATGGTTAGAAAATTGCACATAAAAGGGTCATCTTTATTGTTCTGAACTTGATAATACATATAATATTTAATAAGAAAGTCCCACTGAAAGAGAGAATGAAACATATTTGGAAAAATGCATAATCAATGTAGGTGAAGATAAATCCTTTACATTTCAAATATAAACAGGATTCTGCACATTTTCCACCAGATGTGCAAAGATCCAGAATCAAGGACAAAAGAAATTACAAAGAATAAAGGAGCCATGTCATGTCTCTAATGAGGACATGTGTCCAAGTATTAGTCTGGTTGCAGCATTAGAAGTTGCAAAAGGTAAAAAGCCAGATGCAGCCCTTCTTTATTCTTATCTATTTCATTCAGTAGTAAAATGCAAAGCTGGATCAGTAACATCAGATATGGCTTGATAAGCTTTATTATGTTGAAGAAACTTCATTTTATCTCATTCAAACATACAGAATCATATCTACGATTTCATTAGATCATTATGTAAACGATCTGCTGCTCTGTGTCATGTATGTGATAATATTTTTATCTTACATATCTATAGGATCACAGTACTCCGTGCTGAGCTGCCCTCAGGCAATAAACTGGCAAGTTTTATGTTGTTTTTTCCATTGATGGTTTTCTTGTAATACCATATTTAAAGGAAAGTTCTGGTGTTTTTGAGCCACTGAGAAGTTCACATTAATGAGGTTATTAAGGAAACAACATGGCTCCCTGACCTCTGTTGCAGAAATTTAGGAAAATAATGGGTCACGCCTTCTGTATTTAAAAAAAAAAAAAATCTAATGACTTATTCAGAAATATTAATACACTAAAAATTTGCATTTCTGTGTGCTTAGCAAAATGTTTATTATTCAAGCTACATTAATGTACGTGAAAACTATTGTTATAAAATAATTATGTTTATGTTAAATTATGCAGATTCTGAAGCCATAGACACAAAACATTATTTTACTGTTTGATTGGACTTGCTCAGTCCCCTTTACTTGTTTACATATAGGTGCATGACGAGGCAGAGCGAGAGTTTTTAAGAGAAGCTGTGGAGAAAATAGGCGTTCCCAAAGTCCTGTCTGGTGAGACACTCCAGTCAAACCTCACTCCTCTTACACTGATAACATCTGAGATACACTTTAATTTTACTAAATACAATTAACACTGCTGTAGATATACCTTGTGAGGTGATTGTCATACCCTGTAACGCTTGCTGAGAAATGTGTGTGTTCCAGTTCTTGGAGTCGAGATAACCAGGCTACTGGACAAACAAGGTGCAAACTTATTTGACATCATCAACCCTGAAGTGCTTCATCGGGATGTGAGCGCTGCTTGTTCTTTACTTTTTGGCCCTTGTTTCTTTTATATTGCACGTCTGTGCATACGTTACATCTGTCTCACCCTCTGTCTGTGCTGCAGGGCTTTGTGTTGACTCAGATGGATTTTGGTTTCCCTCATCACCTCTTGGTTGATTTCCTCAAGAGGACACTGCAGTAACCAGGCAGCTGCTTTGCTTGTTTGGCAAGACTGAGAGGTTTAATGTTAGCAGACTGTTGGTGTCTGTTTTCATTTACATTTTACACAGTGCACAATCAAATGTAAATAGGAAATTCTGTGAACAGTCATGCCAGTGAGTAGAAGTCCTCTACATCAGGGGTGGCCAACGTCGGTCCTCAAGAGCCACAATCCTGCAGGTTTTACATGCATCCCTGCACCGACGCACCTGAATTAAACTAATGAGTCATTGTGCAGATCCTTATAGGCTGTTGGGTCCATTTAATTTGAGTTAGGTGTGTTGGTGCAGGGATGCATGGAAAACCTGCAGGATTGTGGCTCTTGAGGACCGACGTTGGCCACCCCTGCTCTACATGATGTGCTCATTACTATAAAGTATATTTCAATCTGCTGAAGTCTAAATGTTTATTAATTGGTTGGGCAGAGAAGCCAGAGTTCAGTTACTTTTTGTCATATTAAGATAATGCTGAGACATTTTACAAGATATTTGTTTCTTCAAAACTTGACTCTAATTCAGTCTTTATTATCATAATTCAGTAATTTATTATTTCCCGCTGGGATTAAGTTCCTCGATGCAGCCAGCTCTGATTGTTCTGGCCTGGGGCCCTCCCTTCTCTCTCTTCAACCCCTTTTCCCTGCAAGCTTACAAATAAAGGACCTAAAAGCTAATGGTTTGGAATATTTATCCAAATCAGCCTTAAGTTACCACTATATTATAATATATTGATAATCATTCCATTAAACCATACATACTGTAGCTTTTGAGTTTTTAAGTATCAGTGATTGATAATCACGCCATCCCTTTATGATCCATACCAGTGGGATTCCTTTTGTTGTGTAGGGCCAATATTAATGTTAATATTAAAGGTAGAAATACTGAATACAAAATAATTGTCTTACAAGGTTTGGATTTTCTAGTGAAACTAGCAAATAGAAGTAGTGACACTGACACTGAAAACTGCATGAAATCCTGAAATTTTAAAGGTGCCAAGCAAGTATATTGTTAATTTCTATAGGTGTAAAAATAAACAGTATACAATATCTAGTTTATATACTGTTTAAACATATTTACACATACATAAAATGTGCATTTGTTTTGTTTTGTTTTTTTTATTTTTATGTAGATTTTACATATAAATCCAATATGAAGTATGCTTATGAATATAAAATAAATGCAAAATTCTGCAGGATCCATGTACAGAGTGTAAATGTTCTTTATTCTGGGAATCTGTCTGCATTGTAAAACACTTAGGAGGCAGTCAAACATTGATTGTACATTGATTAAAGTTGCTTGTGTGACCTGTGTGTGACTTACTGTTTAAACGTTTGTGCCAGTATCTGATTGAAATTATTCAACTGAAGCGATATCGCCCCCTTCTGGTTATAATCACCATTGCTTACATTTTCATTTCTCAAACTGTTCTTTTAACCTTTCCTTATATCTTTTTCAGAAAAAATATCTGAAATATAAAGTTGAACATCACTGATACACTCTGATGTAAAATGGCCTTCATGGCTTATCAGTCTGAAACAGTGGTGGAGCTGCACTTAAGGTGGCCAGAGGGTGGGTGTAGGAGCCTTAAATGTTTGGTTGATTAAATGTATTCTTTCTAGATTGTTTATTGCTAGTAGCTGTCAGGGCTGCTGACATTGGGACTGGGAATTATCTCAGCCTGATCTGCGTCTTAACTCTTTATCAATAAGTCGGGAATATCGTCCTTTCTCTTCATTATTTTTTCTTCCTATGCAAAATAAGTCTGATATGTTAAATATATATGCTAAATATGTCTTGTGCGTCTACAGTGGATGTTTTGTGCACCATTGTAGTTTTTTTGTTTTGTTTTGTGTTTTTGTGTGTGTGTGTGTGTGTGTGTGTGTGTGTGTGTTTGTTTGTTTGTTTGTTTGTTTGTTTTGTTTTGTTCTGTTTTTTTTACCATTTGTATCATGTTAACCATGCTTAAGATGATTTTCTGCCCAGTTTTTGATGTATGTATGGTGAAGTAGAACAGCACTCTGCTTTAGTAATCACATACAATGAAGGTGCTGGAGAGGCTCATGTTGGCTAACTTGAAACCACGGGTGAATCAATCAATCAATCAATCAATCAATCAATCAATCAGTCAGTCAGTCTGTCTGTCTGTTCCAGATGGACCCATCAGAAAATTTTAAATGTGAAAAATGTGTGTTTAATACTTAACTAGTTATATTTCTGTGACCTCAGAATATGGTTATTGTCATTCGAACAAATCCAAGTGTTAACAACCAGTCTGTAACAAATTGTATTTTTTCTTTTTGTTGTTTATTAATCAGTTATTTTTTCTATCAAAGTAACACACCCATCAAAACAGCACATCTCTTCATAGACTACATTCTTTCAGATTAACCCACCTGTCAAAACATCATACCTCTTTATGAACTGTATTATATCAGATTAACCCATCTATAAAAATAGCTTTAATTAGTGCTGTTTTGACAGAGTAGCCAAAACGGTAAATAAGTCTAAAAATGTAAACTTCCGGTATGCTATTCTGATGAGGTATGCCAAACTGATAGAACACCTCCAGAGGAAGAGGAGACGGGACACGTGTAGGCTACTTGTGGTTGCTGCAGCGGCTGCTATCTTGCTAAGGCTTGTCACGTTGTTGGAATCACCCAAACTGCCAAGAGTGCTGTATTCTTGCTGTGTGACAACTAACATATGATCCTTTCTCCACATTATCATTAGATCGCTGTCTTATGTCCACTGTCCAAAGGGATCCGTCTGCCACTACTTCAATGAAGCTAGAGAAAGACTTTGCCCCAAATATCGCGATAACTTAAAGAAAGCATTATGATCTGTAAATTGTCGCGGGATTTTGTTATTACACGCACACAGATTAAATATACAAGTATACACACACACAGCTTGCAAATATCTCGAGACATAAGTTTTCTTAATGCAAAAATAGCACAAATGATTCTACATTTGATAATATGGTACCACTATAAAAATTACTGTTAAATAATTATAAATTAAAATTATTTTTAAAAGAACACAAATTAAAATTAAAAAGTTGGATGGGAGGGCCTGACCTGTGAATGGGCGGGACTTACCCAATGGGACCCGCCCATTGGGCGTGTTCGGATTCCATTCTGTTGTGATGTAATCACATGTAATTTGTTGTGCCTTTGATCACTGTGATGTCACTTCTACATTCTGTACATTAGAACTTCTTAACGGTTTGAACCCAGAAAGCAAAATAATTGCAAAGAGGACCAGACCATCATCAATATGGCAACAGCTATTTCTATGCATGAAAAATCGAAGAGCAGCTCACCTTTAAGTGAAGAAGTATCAATGGCAGAAAAGGCTGATCAATTCGCCTCCTCAGAGGCCGCAGTAAGGACAGAAAACAAAAATCACACCCATCTGTTTGTGTCTCTTCTCACTGTGAACATTTTGGAAAAGTTCAACGGTTTCCAGGGCCAGAAAGAAAAGGACTGGTACGGCCACTGCTGTCACGGTTTCTGGGTTTTGGTGGGTGTTTTGATTGTTTAGGATTTTGGTTTTTGTTATGATTAGTTTGGTCATGTTCTTGGTTTGTAGTTATGTTCATGCTTTAGTTTTCATTTTGTCATGTTTGGTTTTTGTTCTCTGGAGTTTATCCCCGTCGTCGGTGGTTCCCTGTCGTGAGTTCCTGGGTAATAAACCTTTTTACCTGCACCAGTTCTGCCTCCTGCCTGCATTTGGGTCCTCACCTCCACCTCCATTCGTGACAGTAGGATCTGACCACAACTGGACCCAGCAGGTTTGATGGCTTGGTATCAGTTTTACGGTTCTGAGGATGCTGACTGGTTCCCAACGGTGGAGGAGCCAGACCTGTGGTTTCCTGATCCTCCTCCCACAAGGTCCAGGAGGAGGAGGACGTCCAGGCACCAGGGGCGGCAGCCCATCGAGTACATGACGTCAAATGAACTGGTGGGAATGCTCCTTGGACTGGACACGGAGCCTGAGCCGCTGGAATATCCAGAGTGGTCGCCGTTCTGGGGAACCAGACTGGCGATTAGCCCAAAACCACTGGGGCAGGCCAGGTCTCGGAGGTCGACACCAGCTCCTCGGTCCACGTCTCGAGTGACGCCATCAGCTCCACGGTCACGGGTGTCGTCACGGGCTCCCAGGCCCACGCCTCCAGTTTCACCTCCAGCTCCAGTGGCTCAGCCTGCGGAGGTCCTGTCAGCTCAGCCTGCGGAGAACCTGTCAGCTCAGCCTGCGGAGAACCTGTCAGCTCAGCCTGCGGAGAACCTGTCTGCGCAGCCTGCGGAGGTCCTGCCTGCTCCCAGGTCTGCTCCAGTGCCCCAGCTCTCCACGCCTGCTCCCAGGTCTGCTCCAGCTCTTCAGCGTCCCACACCTGCCCCGAGGTCCTGCCCTGCGCCGCGGCGTCCGACGCCAGCTCCGAGGTCCTGCCCTGCTCTGCAGCGTCCCACGCCAGCTCCGAGGTCCTGCCCTGCTCTGCAGCGTCCCACGCCAGCTCCGAGGTCCTGCCCTGCTCTGCAGCGTCCCACGCCGGTGCCCAGGTCCTGCCCAGCTCTTCGGCGTCCCACGCCGGTGCCCAGGTCCTGCCCGTCTCTTCTGGTCCCAGTTCCTGAGGGGGTCTCCAGTGGTGACGCCTCTCTTCTGGTCCCTGTCCCTGAGGGGGTCTCCAGTGGTGACGCCTCTCTTCTGATTCCTGTTCCTGAGGTGGTCTTCAGTGGTGATGCTTCTCTTCTGATTCCTGTTTCCGAGGGGGTCTCGGGTCGAGACGCCCCTTACCCACTACTGGTGCCCGACCCAGAGCTCCAGTCTGCCCGTCCGCCGCCAGGGCTCCGGACTGGCCGTCCGCCGCCAGGGCTCCGGTCTGCCCGTCCGCCGCCGGAGATCCGGTCTGCCCGTCCGCCGCCGGAGATCCGGTCTGCCCGTCCGCCGCCGGAGATCCGGTCTGCCCGTCCGCCGCCAGGGCTCCGGTCTGCCCGTCCGCCGCCGGAGATCCAGTCTGCCCGTCCGCCGCCAGAGCGCCAGTCCAAGCCTGCCCGTCCTCCAGAGCGCCAGTCCAAGCCTGCCCGTCCTCCAGAGCGCCAGTCCAAGCCTGCCCGTTTGCCTGGAAACCTGTCTGTGCGTCCTCCGGGTCGTCCTCTGGAGGTTCTGCCCCGGTTCGTCCGGCCTCCTGGCCGGAGCCTGCTGTCTGCGCGGCCTCCGGGTCGTCCTCCGGAGGTTCTGCCCCGGTCCGTCCGGCCCCCCGGCCGGCCTCCTGACCTACTCCTGCCGTCTGTTCTGCCTCCAGGTGGCTCCCCCTGAACTTTGTCCTGGGGCCTGTCTTGTTTTGGTCGGTCCCTCCTCCGGGCCCCCTCCGCCCGCCCTGGGTGGCCTGCTTGGGGTTTTTCTCTTTTGTGGACTTTGTTGGGCCGTCTGGTATCCGGCCCTTGAGGGGGGGGTTCTGTCACGGTTTCTGGGTTTTGGTGGGTGTTTTGATTGTTTAGGATTTTGGTTTTTGTTATGATTAGTTTGGTCATGTTCTTGGTTTGTAGTTATGTTCATGCTTTAGTTTTCATTTTGTCATGTTTGGTTTTTGTTCTCTGGAGTTTATCCCCGTCGTCGGTGGTTCCCTGTCGTGAGTTCCTGGGTAATAAACCTTTTTACCTGCACCAGTTCTGCCTCCTGCCTGCATTTGGGTCCTCACCTCCACCTCCATTCGTGACACACTGCAAGTATCTGATAAATGAAACGATGGTAGGAATTAATGTTGCTGCAAAGGATTCCCTCGACTTTAAAAAGATTGACAAGGTCTGTAAAAAGATAATTTCAGAGCTGAAGGCTAAGTTCCGCTCCAAGGATGTGGGCTCACTGTTGTTACAGCAAGACCCAGTTTTGGACATAGTTATTATTGAGTCTATGGAAAACCACATTGCACAGCTCTCCAAAAACCATCTAAAGAGGAAACTCAGATTCAAATCGTGGAAAAAATTTACAAAGGAATTGTCATTAAGTGCTGGTAACATAGCAATTATCGCTGTTGTGACATTAATCGTACTGGTCGTGTGAAAATCAAAAGAAACATCAAATTATATTAGGCTCATAAATATTTTTTTAAATAATCGCCAAGGCAAGTGTATTTGTAAAGTGCATTTCAGAAAGTTTTCGGACTTCCGGTTATGGCGGCACGCTAAGCAGACGCGTTTTCCTTCAGCTCCGTTGCTGCTTAACAAATCCTGCGTCAAAATGTTAAACAATGTTTAAATCAAATATTTTTTGAAAGCATAGGGAAGTAACAACACTAAACATGCCCAAAAAAGTTGTAAAGGACAAGCTCAAGGCTGCGGAAGTCCCTGGCGAGGAAAACAGCACAGCTTTGGACAAAGAAAGTGCTGCATACTCTCCGCAGCCTAGCCTAAATAACTTCGACATCAACGTGGAAAACCCCTCGACTGTGGATTTAATGAAAGCCATAGAATCTTTCAAGCAAGATTTTCACACGAAAACTGACAGCATATTGTCAGCAATAAAAAAGTGTCCAGGGCGAGGTTAAAGAATGCGCCAGGCGTGTCACTGAAGCCGAGCAGCGGATATTTACAGCTGAAGATGAGGTAACTCGCTTGGAGAAAATTGTGGAGAATCTTAATCACAAGACAAAACTCCTTGTTAATAAGGTGGAGGACTTGGAGGGAAGGAGTCGACGAAATAACCTTCGCATATTGGGCGTTCCTGAGAAGGTAGAAGGCACAGACACTTGTTTGTTTATGGGAAAATGGATAGCAGACATCTTGAAGATAGAGCCCCCGACACTGGAGAGTGCTCACCGGATAACATCAAATCAGAGGCCCGCTATGTCTTCAAGAACAATCATGGTCAAGTGTTTAAGCTACAAGGACCGGGAAAACATCCTGAGAGCCGCAAAGAACTCAAAGAGGTGACATAAAAGAACAATAGAATAAGATTTCTCCCAGGTCTGCCAACTGAAGTATACAAGAAACAAAGGCAATACGATGGCGTAAGGAAAAGGCTACGTGAACATGGACTTATATGCACTGCACTAGCACTACATGACAGCACCTGGGTCCAACTGGACTCAAAAGCGGTCTGACTATCACTTAATTATGACGTCCCATCTTGTTTGAATTCATGCTTGTGTTGTTCTTCCTCTCAAATGTAAGTCGCTTTGGATAAAAGCGTCTGCTAAATGACTGTAGAATAGAATAGAATAGAATAGAATAAGCACCGGATCATATATCCTACAAACTGCTCCTCACCAATGAGGAGCGCACCTTTGTTTTTAACACACCAGCAGAGGTAGAAGAATACGTCAAGAAGATGAAGCCGTCTGCAGAGGACTGATAAAGGAGCGCCTGTATATGGTATTTGCTTCTAAAGGGAAATGTCGAAAGCCATCTTATATTTTTTCTATGGGTTAATAATGAGGACATGCTCTGTTTTAATTTGGTTTGACTCTGCCCATGCGGTCCATTCAACTGGTACTCACAAAGGTAATTATAAAGCATCACATAATGGGCCGATTCATAAGTCGGGTTATTTTTACTTTGTATTTTTTCAAAGTACCAGTGTGACATCATTTAAGGGAGTTAGTACATGGCAATCCAGTCTACATAATTTGGGCAAATAGGCATTTTAGATAGCCTATGTGGACTTTTTATTTTATTTCTTTTTCCCGTTTATAAAGCCACGAGCTGAGAATTCATATACAGCAGAATAGGGGCACTCTCTGCATTTCTTTCTTCTATCAGTACCAAGAACATTAGGTATACATTTATTTTCCTTGGCTGAAGCACATCTCTCTAAGTTCATTAAAATTGCAGGATAGATGACAGACGTTTTGATTGAATGCATCTCTTGGAATTGTAGAGGTCTACATAAACTAACCAAAATAAAGCAGGTTATGGATAGGATAAAACAATTAAAAGCAAAGGTTGTATTTCTACAGGAAATCCACATGTTAGCCCATGAAACAATTAAGATAAAACGTAGATGGCCTGGACAAATCTTATCAGCTCCCTATTCTTCGAATTCTAGGGGTGTTATGATATTGATACATAAATCTATCCCATTACGTATTGATAAAATAACAGAAGATCCAAATGGTAGATATCTCATTGTACAGGGAAATATCCTCTCCACTCGAATTAATCTGATTAATGTGTATGGACCAAATGATGACAATGCAGAATTTTATAACAACTTATTTTTAAAAATCTCTACATTGCCAGGAAAATATATTATAGCGGGCGATTTTAACTGCGTTATTGATCCAAGTAAAGATAGATCAACAGGCTCAGATAACACCCATATAAGGACTAGGAAAACAATACATTACTTTATGAAAGAAATAAACTTAGTAGATATTTGGAGGCTTCAAAACCCATTAAAAAGGGAGTGCTCTTGCTGGTCAGGCACCTCCAAAGGTTTCTCTAGAATAGATTACATTCTGATATCAGCCAAACTTATTTCGCAGATCAAAAATTGTCAGTACAGTGCCATAGTCATATCAGATCATGCTGCTATTTCTATAACATATGAGTCAGAACTGAGCCAAAGCCGCCCTAAAAAGGAGGCTCCCAATTAAATGGATGCTAGACAACAAATTTCTAGAATTTCTGGGAGGAAAGGAGTGGGGTTATAAATGTTTTTTCTTGAAATAACAATGTATAAATGAATGCTGACTGGTTAACATGTACAAGGAAAAACAATAAAGATATTGTTAAAAAAAAGTGCATTTCATGTACAAGAAAAGTGCTTTACAAAACATTAAAAGCATTCCAGCAGGGTTTCAGGAAGCAATAAAAAGTACAGTGTTGGGGTAGTTACTCTAAAAAAATAATTAGTTACTAGTTACTCATTACTTCTGTAGGTTGTAATGAAATTATTTTACTAGTTACTGCATTTGAAAAGTAACGCCACTACGTATTACTTTACCATTTCTTAATTCACCGTGTGGACATGGACAAACATCGTAGCCGAATCATCCCTACCTCTCTGCATAGTGGGAACTGGGCTGTGCCTAAATCAATCACACAATCAACCAAAATAATTTATGTTTGGTTGTATTTCTGCAAGTCTTTGTAATACTGGAGTGCTACTGAATGTTAAAATTCTCCTACACAACAACATAAAAGTATTGGTGTTCAAGTTCAAGTCGGGAAGAGGCCAGGATGGTAGAAGTGGACACATTTGCCCTTTCAGTTTAACAGAAAGCATGTTCATATGGTAGTGTACATGCAATGTTCTGAAAAATAAATAAAGATTAAATCAGGTCAGTCCAGGATCTCTATTCAGAGACTGCCTCCTACTTATTACTGCAGTCCAGTTTGCACTTTAAGGCCATATTTGCACTGCATGTTCTGGGATTCAGTTTTTCCTGCATTGCTTCTTCCTGGATCATCACTGTAAATGAGAAATTTTTCTCAATTTACCTGTCTGGTTAAAAAAAGATTTACCCTGCATCGGCTTGTTGGCCTTTGTTGTAAGACAACGAAAGTTTATGAGCTGTTAACGGAGTTATGCTGTAGATACACCCATTCAAGAATGATGTTTTCTGCAGTTCCACAAAACACACAACCAATAAATCTTTGTGTTTAACTGCAGTGCTGCATCCTCGTAGAGATTATTGATAAAACAGTAAATGTGTGAAGGTGATCTTTGCTGACCTCAGATTGGGAACTAATATATATAAACTGTATAGTTTAACCAAAAAAAAAATTACCTTCCACCAAAGAAAAAAGAATTCAATAAAGACCTTAAGTTTGGTTGAAGATTCCTACCTGCTTTTCTGGAAATAAAGTTAATGATGTTTGGCAGCCATCAGGTGGCACTGTTGGACCTGTGTTGTAGAGTTTAAACCATTAACTCATACTTTAGTTTATCTAGTGTTATATAAACTACTGGTCATACGTTTGGGAATACTTTCCCATTAAAACAATCCATCCATCATCCAATGGGTAGTATAAAATTAAGAATGTTACGGCCACTGCTTATTGCCGGCAGCTGTGGCTCATCCTGCTGGTAATTGCCTGGCCAGGAGGTCTGTTTGGAGTGGCTGGATCAGACACACCCCGGTCTCCTCCCCGCTGATTGACTCAACGCCCAGCCAATCATACGGCAGCTTGGTTGGCGATCAGGAAATAAAGGACTGCGGCTGAGATCATTCTAGAGGGGGAGAAGCTGCACAGCTTAGGCTGCTTCCCCTCACCTTGGCAGAATTACGCTGGCGTTGCTAGTCAATGGAACCATCGACTTTCCACACTCCTCCAGGGATGTCCAAACAAAAAGGGAAAACAATGTGAGATGGGGAAGTCACACAGACACTCCCCCTGCATCCCACAGCCGACAGTCTAAGAGGCCTTTCCTCTACGCACTCTGGGTCGCCCCTAAGCCAGAGCCACCATGTGTAGCTGCAAAGACAACAGGTTCTGAAACACCATAACTTCTCCCAACTCAACACCAACGGAGCCAACTCAGCCTCCGGGTGTCAATCTCCAGAACACAGAGCGAACTCCCCACTTAGCATGAATGAAATGAATGAAATGAAATGAAATGAAATGAAATTAAATGAAATGAAAAATACTTTATTAATCCCAAAGGGAAATTCAATTATGAGACCCACTTGACGGTCTCCACAGGAAGCAGCTGGAAGAAGCCCTCACAAATAATAGATTTTACTCACGTCCACATCCATGACAAAAATGGCTGACTTATCCACAACGTAATGACAATCCCAGGGATCTTTCTAGGTGATATACAAAGGGGAGTCTACCCCTACCTGAAAGAAATATCCCGGACGAGCCCCCACTTGTTACGACCCAAATCTGGGGTGTGACTGGGTGCAACAAAAGTAACGTTGGGACGGATGTAAAAGGTGAACACAGCACATTTTATTAACATGAACATGAAACATGGATTAAAACCTAGAACAAAAGGAAAAACATGTGTTGGGGTTAGTGAAACTGCTGAAATAAATACAAAAAAGGTTTAACCAAAAACCATAAACAAAAACCACCGAATGACTTGAAGGACGTGACTAGAACTCTGGGTTCAATCAAAACCAGACAAAAGAGCAGCAGTTCCATAAACTAAAATGATCTCAATCACAAACAAATTCCTAACCTAGCCCAACACAACTTAAGACAAAAGATAACGAAGGCAGAATACACACTAGGAGGCAGCATAGCTTAAACCAAAACTGAGTGTAAAACAAAAGGTAAGTCCAAACTAAACTGACTGTTCTACCGTCCCCCACTGGGAACACACAAGCAGCCAGGATTTGTCCTGCTGCACACACTCGAACAGTCCAACACCAAACAGACTACCAAATAGCACAGCGGACACCCAATAAACCATGCTACCAATTTTCTGCCACACTCGGAGACAAGGCTACCTGCGCTGACCAGCCTCGCTCCTACAACACGACTACAGTGAATAAGGTGAGGGGACGCGGCCTGTGCCATTCCAGCTTCCCCTCCCGACTGAATACCGCAGCAGCCTTTTCTGTCCTGGCTTCCACTGAACTGCAGGCTGATTGGCTGCACGTTCGGCCAATCAGAGGGGAGGAGACAGGGGAGCCAAGCAATTACCTGCAGAACGAGCCGCAGCTGCCTGCAATAAGCAGTGGCCGTAACATAGAAAAAGTTATAATAATGTAAGTTTTTATGATACATTTGTAACTTTGATCACAACAACCAGCAGTAGTCCTGAGTTTAGCTTTACAAAAAATACTTTTCACATCATTAGTGATGGACAATAATGGGGTTTTTCTATGACATTCAAGTACTTTGTTAAATGATTTTTCAGATTTGCTGAAAAAAATTATTTAAGATTTTGACTTGAGACTAAAATAAGCTTTTGTTGAATATATTTTGATTTGTCATTATGGATTCAGGACAAGATAGATAGATAGATAGATAGATAGATAGATACTTTATTGATCCCGAGGGAAATTCAAGCATCCAGTAGCATATACATACATTAAAGGTTAGTACTTGACATTAGGGGTTAGTACTTAAGCATAACTAGACTAATTTAAAATTAAATAGAGGCAACGGTAGATAAAGAAGACCATTATTATGGTCTATGTACATATATACTGTACAGGTGATCAAGTATGTACATATGTTGACGGTGGTAGCCAAACAAGGTGCATGAGTGAAAAAGTGCAGGATGTGCAAAAACTGCTGAGACAGTGTTAACAGAATGGGATAAGAGCAAATGTGCTTCCAAATGAGAAAAAGGCACATGTCCATAAAAACTATTCAGACTATGGTTGTGGTTGTGACCCCTGCGCCCTCAGCGAGATGTTGTACAGCCGGATGGCCCGGGGTACGAAAGAGTTTTTGAGTCTGTTGGTGGAGCAGGTCAGGGACAGTAGTCTGGGGCTGAACACACTCCTCTGCCTGCTCAGAGTTCTATGCAGAGGGTGAGAGGAGGAGTCCAGGATGGTCAGGATCTTGTCCAAGGTCCTTTTTTCTGCCACTGAGACCAAAGAGTCCAGCTCTGTGCCCACCACAGATCCTGCCCTTCGGATCACTCTATCCAGCCGTGCTGCGTCCCTTTTCTTTATGCTGCCTCCCCAACACACCACAGCATAGAAAAGGACACTGGCCACCACAGTCTGGTAGAACATCAGCAGCAGTTTCTTGCAGATGTTGAAGGACCTCAGCCTCCTTAGAAAGTACAGACGGCTCTGTCCTTTCTTGTGGATGGCGTTGATGGTCTCTGACCAGTCCAGTCTGTCATCAAGCTGCAGTCCCAGGTACTTATATGAACTGACCGACTCCACCTCCACACCCTCTATGGAGACGGGCCTCAGGTCTGATCTGTTCCTCCTGAAGTCCACCACCAGCTCCTTGGTTTTGGAAGTGTTCAGCTTCAGGTGGTTCGCCCTGCACCAGCCAACAAAGTCTTCCACCAAACTCCTGTACTCCTCCTCCTGTCCATCCTTAATACATCCAACTATGGCAGTGTCGTCTGAGTACTTCTGCATGTGGCAGAGCTCAGACTCATACTGGAAGTCTGATGTGTAGATTGTGAACAGGACAGGGGAGAGCACAGTGCCCTGTGGTGCTCCGGTGCTGCTGACCACAGTGTCAGATGTGCAGCCACCCAGCCTAACGTACTGTGGTCTCTCCGAGAGGTGGTCCACAATCCAGGAGACCAGATGTGAGTCCGCTCCCATGTTATGCAGCTTGTCTCTCAGAAGAGTGGGCTGGATGGTGTTGAAGGCGCTGGAGAAGTCGAAGAACATGACCCTCACAGCGCCTCTGCCACTGTCCAAGTGAGTGTGTGCCCGGTGAAGGAGGTACAGGATGGCGTCATCCACCCCCACCTTTGCCTGGTAGGCAAACTGCAGGGGGTCCTGGGCGTGTTGAACCTGGGGTCTGAGGTGGTGGAGCATCAGCCGTTCCAGGGTCTTCATCACATGTGATGTTAGAAATTAAAAGAAAATGGGAAAAGGACATAAACAAATGTATGTATTTAACACTACATTTCTGTATTTCATCACTTATTTACAAGTGAATGAATAAATTAATGTTTAAGAATCACTCAGGGCACTAGGGGTTAATACTATTAATACTTGTGTTCGATCGCCATCATTTGCCTGTTGTTTAATTCACTCAACTGACCAATCCGGCATCAGACTGTGGTTTGGAACATCTGTTGAACAGACTAAAATGACATATGATGATCTCAGCTGACTAAATTCTCATTAACACCATCCTGTCCTAAAAGGTAACTCACTATATTTATGGATCAATACCAGTAAAACTGCTGTCTTAGTCACACCCAGTTTAGCTGTCACAGTTATGATGTAAACAAACAACTTGCCTGAGAAAATTTCCCAGCTGACCATGCCAAAGTTAATCTCTCACTACTCTTGGAATTAAGATTCCTCTCCACTGCATTCTTGTCATGCTGTCGGCCCCCGGGTCAGCAGAGGGAAGCAAAGTCTGAATGACTGACAAAATCAGAATGACACTTAATTTCAGTGTCATGGAATCAAGAACAGATTATATTAAGATACATCAAGCATTTCTTTCTTTGGTGCCACAGTATTTAATGTCAATATCAAACAATTTACTTCACTACATTGTTTGAAACAGTGGAAGCACTAATGGTGTTTCCTACAACAACAAAAAGAAAGCCCACTTAACAGTGATCATTGATCCTTGTCCCTTCCCCCAGCCTGTGCTTGCAGCTTGCTCACATTCCTTTCCAAACACAACTGTAAACACACACGTGCATTCACACCCCATTTTCTCCTCACTTTTCCCTTTCCTTTACCTCCCTTTTACCTCCTACTATTGAGTTTTAGGCCTTTTACTCTGCCATACACACTAACTGCAAGTTTTTTGAAAGGAAGAAGACTTGAACTTATCATTGTCCAGGTAGAAAAATCCAAATGTGAATTCTTTGTTTAGTTAGAGAAGATATCTCAATAAGCTCCCATTAAACAAAAAAAGTCTCTTTTCAGAGTCTTTTCAACAACAGCTGGTAATGAAACTGATGTAATGTGGCTAATAATGAAATTATTAGGAAATATAAAGATCTGAGTTAAAATGCATTTTTTTCACAGTATCAATACCATGTTAGAAATCATTGTCTGCTAGGTTGTCAGGTGTCCACTGAAATTTCACAAGCACTTATTAACAAAAGCAGCTGAGGTCACACATCTTTGAAATGCTGTGTTGGGTAGAATCCACAAATGATTCATCATTTCCTTGTTTTTTGAGGGAGGACAGTTCCAGTCCACAGCATTCAGGGGCTCACGTGACAGGAATGGGAGGTGTATCTCATTAAGTAAATAGAAAAAGAAAATAATAATAAGAAAAAAATTCCTTTAAAATCCCAAGACTGAAGCAGTTTTCACTGATAAACTCTGAATAGAGTCTATAATTTGCTTGTTTACTACATATGTGATGCAGAGTTTGAGAAAGTGCCATGAGCATGTTTTCTATTCTATTCTATTCTATTCTATTCTATTCTATTCTACAGTCATTTAGCAGACCCTTTTATCCAAAGCGACTTACATGTACACTCACCTGATGTAAATTCTCTGAAATACACCTGCTCAATCCACATGAGCTCATTCAGGCATTGCCTGCACTTTGCACCAGGACTGGCAGTATGCTCAAAGTCCAGTCCAGTTGTCACAGATCCTGAAGACAATATTGAGATCATTTCAGGGCTGTTTCGCTGTTTGTTTCACTTCTATAATCTGCCATAAGTGTTTGATAAGTAGGTACATGCTCTGGGAGAAACAATATGCATTGCCCTTAATGTGGCACTGCTTGCAAGCTGGCAGTGACTCCAAGCTTCAAAATGTTCAGTCAGGAGTGACGGCCAAAGATGCTGAGCTGACCTTTTCCCACAAACATTTAGTTATTTTCAGATCTGGCTGTACATTAAACATTTTATTCTATTAAATGTAAGTATGTTGTGAGACAGCAGGGATATTGATTATTTAGTTTCATAACAGGGCAAAGTACAAAGCCAAGAACTGAAAAATGCACTTAGGAGCGTGATCTGGCTTTCATCAGTGTGAATGTTACAAAGCAATGTTATAAACCTTAAACTATGGTTTATAACGCCGCTAACAGTAAAGAACCCCAACTGTATAATGGTTAGCAGCTCATTGTTTGCTATTCTCTCTGATATCTACATCTGATAAAAACAAAAATGTGTTTGTCACGTCACACTGCGTCAAAAGCAGAGCTCTGTTATTGGCAACAGTGTGACATTGGTTAAGGTGATATTGTATGAATGGTGCATTTGGCTGCAGATTCATTCCAGCAAGCCAAGTGTGACTCACCACTGCTCTCAGTGCAGTATTCCACCATCTCACTTGTTTCAAAGTCCATTATCTAAATGAATGTTCCATACAAATCTGTACGGGATACGTCCAACAATATGCTGCATTTAAACAAGAAAGATGTTGCAGATAAATAAGCTTTAGAAAGTCATCTTGCATCACTTTCAGTTGTACTTTGTGCTTACAAGAGTTTTCCAACGAAATGTTTTCTGACATGTTGGGCTTTGCTGCAATGTTCTGTAACTGCAGTCTGCGGGGACCACTACCCTGCTGTTTTAGATGTTTCTTTTGCTTTAAGACACCAGTTTGTGATAAAGGTTTCTTCTTTTTATCGTTGATGCTATGCTGAAAAAAATTATTTGAAGTGATTTAAAACCAGACTGCAAATTGTCTGAGCCAAAGCTGTTAGTTTGTACTGTGTTTCTGAGTCTTAAAACATTGACTGTATGGTATGGAGGAAGTAGATCTGAATTTTTAACAAATTATCAATGTTTTCCTAAGTGTCTGATATAGTAGTCAGCAGTGCAGGAGCACCACAAGGGACTGTACTCTCACCATGTCTTTTCACACAGTACACCTCACACTTCCAATACTGTTCACACTGTTTATTTGCTAATGACTGTGGGTCTTATTTTTGAGTAAGAAGCTCTAATGGCAAAATAAGGCAGACTAGACTGGAAATGCAACAGGGATAAAGCAGACTTTACTTCTTATGGAAGCTTAGATCATTCAGTGTCTGCACCAGGATGTTTCATATCTTCTATCAATCTATTATGGAGCGTGCAATCAGCTTGTCAACCATCTATTGCAGCAGCAGCATCAGAGCCAGAATTTTTTTTTTTCTTTTTTTGTCCTGTCCAGCATCATAGCAAGCAAAATGATAATCTGGTTGCTGTATCGTGCTGAACAAATTTGCTCTGCCAAGGGGAGGCCTATGGGTAAGGCTCCTCTTGATAATCTGATTCATTTATTTATTTATTTACTTTGAATCACGGAATCTATGTAATCTTGCTGGACCTGACCGGAGGGGACAGAAAAAGATGGAAAATAGCAAAAAGAGCAAAAGGGGAAGAAGAAAGGAGACAAAAACATCACAGACAGAAGGAAACGACCCTTCAATCCACACCATCACCAGACAACAAACTGTTACACCTGTACATGAACACACCAGAAAATTTCCTACAACTTTTACAAAAAAACAGAGCTGCTAGTCATTAAGAGTTTTTAAATAATAACCAAATCAAAAAGACATATCATGAAAGTAGCATAACAGCGACCAGATACTAACTCACAGGAAAAATAAAAAAAAGAATTATCTCTTAGTATATAAATCCACTGGACAACTCAGTGACTGTGTCAGCATGCAGAGCATGAGGAATAAGGAGTGGTCAGTGATGAAGAGTGGTGAGTGAGATCATGCAAATGCGACCACGCCTCCACGGAGGTCAGCAGCAGACCAGGGCAGCCCAGGGCCCAGGCCCTCAGCAGGAGCCCCGGAGCACTAACCCAAGCTACCCCACCACGAAGCCGACTCCAGCCCCACCCGAAGGGCAGCAGAGGAGAGCCCCAGCAAGAGCCCCCCACTGTCTTGGGGCACAGGTCCCAGTGGGCCAAGACTGGCAGCCACCAGCCCCGCCAGGGACTGGCCACCCAGGGCAGCCCAAGTGAAGGGTCCTGGGCCCCAGGAGCCCAGAGGTGGCCGCCCCACCCCCCAAAGACAGAGGGCCCGCAACATGCCTAGGAGGACCAGGCCCCCCAGACAGCCACCCGGCGTAGGCCAGCACGCACCCCGATGTTCCAGCCGCACACCCCAGGAACCAGGGAGCCATCGACCCCCTCCCCCCACCCCCCACCTACTCCAATCTGCACCCCATATAACCCCCCACTCACACCCTTCCCTGTGCCCACAAGCACTCACCATCACACAGTCACGTCACACATAACCCATCCACCATGCCCCGTGGGGGACACCCTAGGCGGACCAGAGGACAGCGAGCCCCAAGCACCGCCCCCCCTCGACCCAGCACCCACAGAGCCAGCAGCCCACCAGCGCAGCCACCCGGGGCCACCTCCCCCCGCTCGCCCCCGGCCACACCCAGGGGGAACAGGGGTGTGAGAGGTCCCCAATACCCTCTCCCTCCCAGCTCCTAACTGTTTATGTAGTGTATGTTGTGTGCAATTAAAATTGAGGGGCAGTGACCGCAATGAGCCCGGAGCCAGGCCGCCTAAGTGGGAGAGCGAGAAATTTAAAGAGGCTGAACAAACTAAATAAACTGGTTCTGCACTGGAGACAACTCTGGATCTGCTGAAGACGATTGTCCAGAGGAGAATGCTGAAAATCAAATCAAATTAAATCAAACTTTATTTATAAAGCACTTTTCATGCTGAAGGCAAAGTGCTTTACATGAAAAAAGCAATTCATGCATATTTAAAAACACTGAGCCTTTACACATATCAAATTAGATTACATAACAACAAATTTAAAAAAAACACTCAAAATCTTTCACACAATCACACGCACACACATGTATATACACACAGACACACACAAAGCAGAAAAAACAAACACAAAAATAATACTAATAAATAAATACTAAAACATTGCAATTTCCCTCTAAAACTATTTAAGTATTTTTCATTTCATTAATTTAATTTTAGAAAATCACTGATGTGTTTTTTATTTAATTCTAAAATATGTAGCTAGATAGATAGATAGATAGATAGATAGATAGATAGATAGATAGATAGATAGATAGATAGATAGATAGATAGATAGATAGATAGATTTCAAGAGCAAATTTCATATTGAAAAGTATATAACGCTCTTATAAAACTGACTGTGACAGCTGTAAGATTTCCATTGCAGCTCAGTGTAATTTGATACAACAAACATGGAGCACAGTCTTTAAAGCTCTTCACTGAATGCTCCACACTCAGCAACCTTCTAAAGCTGGTGGCATGTTTTAAAAACAGACTGTGCTGGGAGGTTACTGCTGAAGAGGGCACAGCAGCGTCTGCATTTCCTGCAGCAGATGAGAAGAGCCCACCTGCCTCCGCCCATCCTCGCCATCTTCTACAGGAGAACCATCAATAGTATCCTGACCAACTGTATCTCTCTGTGATGTGGAGGCTGCAGTGCCTCCAACTGGAAAGATGAGAGGAAAGTAGCGAGGACAGCAAAAAAAGTCATTGGATTCCCTTTGATACGAGGCTCAGGAGCATCCTTTGCAGGACCACCAGGTTCTGCAATAGCTTTTTCCCTCAAGCCATCAGACTGTTGAACTGTTAAGGGACATTACCAAACCCATCTAACTATCTCATCCACTACTGAAACTTTACTCTGCTTTACATTGACACTATAATTACTGTCACTTTTGTACTAGCTAGAATTAGTTTTAGAATTCCTTTGATAAGTTTGAGGTTATTGGCATTTTGGCTGTCTAACTCAGTGGCTCCCAACCTGGGGTCCCTGACACCCCCAAAGGGGTCCCCAAGGAGCACAAGGGTCTGTGAAATTTCACTGAATGGAGCCTTTGTGATTCAAATTAAGACCATGTCCACAACAGAGACAAGTTTATGTTCATGTATTTAAGTGTATTTGCTTAAATGTTTTATTATTTGGATGTTTCATTCACATGAAACTGGCGGTTTGGGAGCCATAAAACACAAATGACCAGGTCTAAAAGTAAATAAATGGGGCTATGAAAACCTGCTACGCAACAATATTTCAAGGTAAGTGTTGAACTACAGGGGGGCTATCGCTTTCACAGCTCTGGGGAAAAAGCTGTCTCTGAGTCTTTTTGTAGTGTTTTTTTATGTCCCTGTACCGCTTTCCTGATGGAGGTGGTACAAACAGTGCATTGCCTGGATGGATAGGGTCGGCTGCAATGCATCTGGCCCTCTACTGGACTCGGGCGCTGTAAATGGAGACCTGCTCTGGATAGACATCGGCCCACAATCCCCTGAGAATCCCTGGACTAAGTTCCTACTGTCCTGTGCAGCTGCCATACCACACCGTCACACTGAGACAGGATGCTCTCAATGGTGGCTCTGTAAAAGTTCACAAGCAGCTGAGAAAAGAGCCCTGTCTGCTTCAACTTCCTGAGGAACAAGAGCCATTGTTGGGCCTTCTTCACCAGGTGTGAAGCGTTCATGGTCCAGGAGAGGTCACAGGAAATGTGGATGTCCAGGAACTTAATGCTGTCCGCACGCCTCACTTCAGCGTGCTCAGTCTTCCTGGACCTCCTGTAATCTACTATGACCTTGTCTTGTTGATGTTTAGAGCCAGATTGTTGATGGAACACCATTTTGTAAGACTCTGGACCTTTTCTCTGCAGTGGGTCTTATCATTGTTGGATATCAGACCCACCACGGTGATGTCGTCTGCTAACTTCACAACCCTGTTGGTGGAGTGGATGGCAGAGCAGTCCTGTGTGAAGACGATGACGAGAGCAGGGCTGAGCACACAACCCAGCAGAATTCCAGTGTTGAGGATGTTGACTTCCCTGTCTTCACACCTAGATCAAATACCTTATAAATCCAAACTAGTGATTGCATTACTTCTAGATGATATGTGTTGATAAAATGTAAATATGATGGTTCTGTAAATTACAGTTTTCTTACAACATCTACGATTTACACCAAGAGCAGCCAATAGAAAACCATGACTAAAACCACAGACAGGATCAACGAATATGCAGGCAAATATGCAGCAATTCCTGCAAAAAGTTGTGCATAACTTTTCAACATTATATTCTACAAACAGGTAATAAGAATAGGTTGAGTTTAGTGGGCTCAGTGAGCTGGTGAAGTAATGGAGTAGTTCATGTCTATCCTGGTAATTTTCTGCATCATTTTATTCTTGAAATATGCCAGAGAAACACCATAGTGTCGACGATTCATCCATAAAAAAATTTGTGTCCAATAATTTTTTGCAATTGCATGAAGGAAGGAAAGTAGGTTTGGAACCACTGATCTAATTTATCTGACATTTTATTTGTTAATGTTTTTTTCACACATGCAACTGGACCTGCAGCCACAGTTGTAAAACATTTTGCAATTCCACATGTTGCTGCTGCTATGCTGTATCTCATCATCTAAGATTTTAAAAATTTTCAGATTTTGAATACTAATTTCTTTAGAATTTATAAGTGTGAACCTCTTAGTAAATCTGCAGTTATTCAACTTCATGCTATCATGGTCCATGTTAGCATGTTAGCACAAAGAACAAAGGAGTCATTATTAAATACAATGAGATCTTTTTCTGGGGCAACCAAAAAACAGCGCTTCCACATCATCTTGAGATATTGTTGTCAAGTTTAGATCCTGAATTGTTGGAACACAGACTAATTAAAAGTTAGACCATAAAACTTGTTACTGTGAAATAGTTTTAACTATAACACATATTACTTAAAAATATTTATCTATTTTAACCTGTAATAACTTCAAAACGAATGAAAAGTTAGGGATCAGCCAGAAAAGCTTAAAAAGAACTTCAGCACATTTTTTTGTTAGTGAAAAGTTTCATTCTGGACCAAAGTGATAGACCCAACCTACCATGTGCACTTTCACTGATATTTATTGTTTGCTTGTCATATTCTCATTTAGGACACCTAAAAACTATTGTCCTGATTTTGAAAAACCTGAATATAAATGCCTAATTGCAGGTGTAAGTAAGTAAAAGTAAGTAAGTAAATGTTTATTTATATAGCACCTTTCAAGATAAAATCACAAAGTGCTTAACAATACTGAACTGTACTGAAAAGCACCTAACATGTCTCCCTGAAGAATTTGATAGACTATAATTTACATTCAAATATAGACATTTTCCTATATCTAACAAACCACAACATCCAGGACAGTTTCAGAAATACAAGTTCATATTTAAGACTATCAGCCTGAAATCCCCTCCTTCACCTTGGTTTCAGTCTTTTCATGTGTGGATACATGTCCAAACAAACCTGACACCCACAGTATGTTGCATCTTTTAAACTTTATTTGTGCAAAGCAGTAAATTTACAGCCAAGGTCATTTCTGTGCTACAGCAGTTCACCCAAAACCTTTTTAGATTACAGAGTACATACACATTCAGCATAGCTGCATAGATAGCAGAGGTGATTGCTGTAAATAACATTATAGTGTAGTTGTGGCTGCTCATCACAGAACAGAGCATTACCCCAATATATATGAATGTATGTATTAATAATAATAATAATAATAATAATAACAATAATAATAATAATAAGGTACAGCTCTGTGATTATTTATAATTGCTTGTTTTTTTCTACATAACTGTTGGTGAATATTACAATAAAAGAAACAGAAGTTGGGGTGTTTATTTGTTCTCTACTGGAAATAATTACAGTTGTACTGGAGGAACCAATCAGAGCCATGTTTTTAGGCCTCTTGGTCTAAAGGGTGTGTGATTCTACAGGTGAAGTGATTAGTATGGAATATAATATGATGACACATAATCAGTCAGTATTTTTTTTTTTTTTTTTTTTTTTGTTTTGTTTTGTTTTATAACAAAGTAAACACTGAATAGTCAGGGCAAGTAAAACATAAAAAATCAAAGTAAAGTTCACTAGGAGAAAAAATCAGGCTCAGCAGAAGAAAGCATCATTGGATCGGTTTTTTTAAAAAGAAAAAAAACTTTACATATTCATATCTGTACAGAACAACCCACTGCACATTCTGCTGGTGGATCTCAAGTCCAGTATATCAAATAAAAAATAAATCTAAACATTAAACACATTCAAAAGTAAATATAAATAGGTTACATTAGCATGTAAAGTAAAACTAACATTTCAACATCTTAATAGTCACAGTTTAGCAACACTATTCATTTTTTTTTTTTTTTTGCATCCTCCAAAGTGCCCCGTTGACATTCAAATGTCTCTGATTGGTTCCAGTATCAGATTAGGTGTGTAGTGACCAGTTTAGTATTTTAATAATGTAGTAATAAATGAAACGTCATATTCACATTATGCTAAATCCCAAGGATTCACAAACTGGAAATATATCTAGATGTAAAAAATCACTATGGCTTCACAAGAATGAATATAGATGCATATCAGTCTTTGCAGAGGTTGCACAGCTTTCATTTGTAGCAGCACAGTGTCATGGTTATGTATTTTCTATATTTTTTGACAAACAAAATGAAGTGTTTTGCATGTTGGCAGATGTTAAGCAATATTATGACTTCTGTGATCTTTGAGCTGACTTGCTAAACACCTTCATCCTAAATGTCAATGGGTAATTCTTAACTTAGCAAATTACTAATTTATTGACACATCCAGCTAGTAAGTGATGTTTAGTTGACTATAACCAAAAATCACTATCTAACTAAGTGGTAAATTACAAAGTGACCCAATTTGTCTGTCAGGTTTGAGTGTTTTCATTGTGTATGAGCTCATTTGGAAGTTAGGCTTACAATAACAACTGTTAGCTTGTCCAAATTAATGGAGAGTAATGCTAACTTGCAAAATTAGGCAAAAGTAGCAAAAAAGCAACAAAATGGTTTAAAGCTTGAAAGGTGCTCATACCCAATAAAAACTACATATGTTGAATAAAAGAAAAGGGAAAAATAACAACAATCAAAAAAGTGCTGGACATCTGTGCTAGTTAGCTTCTGTTACTCTTATACAGCATTATGATTGGCTTTTAGCTGTAGTTTTAAGTGGTTCAATTATAGGTCCAATTAAAGTAAAGTTGTAAATGTATTAAAATTAGTGGCCTTACGCAGGTCAGAATGAGACTGTAAATTAGCATTAGCTAAAGCTAGCTGTACAACTAGCACAGATCCCAGTTTGGTCTTCACTTTTTTTAACTAAATGTTTCTGTGTTTTATGATATGCATGTAGCAAAACAGAAAGATAGTTTAGCAAGTGTGGCTTAGCTGAAGTTCAATTTAGTCTGCTCAGTCAACTTTTGATACCCTGGCAATACAGGGTCTTACATCAGTTTTAATGGTCTTTGTAATTCACATTAAAAAAAAAACATTAAAATGCAAAGTGAAGGCTGTCTTAGCAGTAGGTGATACATATTTAAGTGTTTTGTGTAAAATTACTTGATGGTGTTAATTTGTCACAGTTTTCATTCTCAACACTATCACTATTTTCAAAACTAACCATCTGCAGTGGATAACCTCTAAAATTAGAACTGTTAAAAGTCAGCACAGTCCTTCCTCCTGTTATATGTGCCTAAAGTCAGTATTTTACCAAGCTTTAGTACACAGCAGTCATAATATAAGCTCAGATTTGAGGGAAAGTATTTCTCCTGATGAGCTATTAGATTAAAGGTGGTAGCAGACTAACTGCACAGCAGTTCATTTGCAGCTTATTAAGTAATAATTAATGCAAAAATTGGCTATGCTGCATGATGAGATCACTGAATCATTATTCTGAATTATGTGTGCAATGATGAGGCAACTTGGTAGCAGGCACTTGCGCCAAAACACCAGTGTCCAATCACCAAATCCATCACCACTGTTATGTGCACTGTAAAGCTCCTCTCTATTACATGATTGCCAATACAAAACTTAGCAGCCATCAGACAATGCAGGCCTACTTTGTAAAATTACACACAAATGTGAAGATTTGAATCTCCTTGTCACAGTGATCAGAAACAATAATTTAAAACCCTCCACACCTCCACTCTTTGTTGGAGGATTACTTGTAAAAATGTCACAAACAATAAGGCATACAAAGACGCCTGGAGTTTGATGACTTGGTTTTGATTTGGTGGAGCCACCCAGGAAAACAGTCACCTCATTGACAATACAAAATAACTATCAGCCCTGGCCAAAAAACAATGTCCTACATATCCATTAAAAAAAGGAAATCAAACAAACAGCAAGTATACAAAAATTAGACCCATAAATCAAGTCATGATTCCACTACACTAGCCTATTCAGCCCACCAGTACCAGATAGGACCAGGCTACTGGCACATTGAAATGTATATATAGTAATCTATATATAATGTAATATTACGTTGTTAGCAACTGGCTTCCTCAGTGAGCTAGACTACCCAGAGAAGTTCGCATTTTGGTTTTTTCCCATAGAGCATTTTCATTAGCGAATGATCTATACATACACATTGATGCAATGTTAACATTTCCGATCTAGCTGTAACTGGAATCCACCATTCTCCTTCTCAAAACCACTGTTAGCAATATGGTTTGAATAAGACAGGAGCAGAGCACTTCTGCCTGATAATGAAAGTTAATAAAATTTGATGTCTTCTCTTTCTCTTTCTGGTTTTTTATTTATTTATGTTGTTGTTGTTGTTGTTGGACTTCAGGTAGTAGCGCAGTGTAAACTTTGAGCTACGATGGATTAATGGGCATACTTTAAGCGCCAAGCCATGAGATTAAGCTTCGGCTTTGGTCAACACAACACCAACAGTAGGCTGCAGATCCCTTCAAGACAGGGAGTGTAAGTAAAGCGTAGATCGTGGAATCTATATCAGCCTGTATGTCCACTTCCTGACATTCTGGCTGTCAAATCTTCCAGTCATCTTGCTCCATTAAGGGGCCCAGATCTTTTTCTGCTGGAAGTAGGCATCAAATCTGGCCTGGGCGTACTCCTACACAGCAAAATAAAAAAAAAAGCACTATCATGAGTATTGATGCATAATCACAATTCTAAGTATTAATAAATCTGATTTTAAACCTTGTAACACATAGAAAATATTGTAAACTTCTGTAATAGTTATTCATATAAAGGAAGGGCAGCATTTTTTGCATCAAATGAGGACAATTACTTGTTATGACATTGAAGTAATGTGTAAGCAATTAACAGTAGTCCAAAAATCTGCTTGTAAAAAGTAATATTTCTTAGTCTAGCCAACATGTTTCATTGAATGCTGTAAATGAAAACTGGTTTGTGAATTTACTAATGTTAATATTATTAGTGTTGGTATTTGGAGCTGTCCTGGCTCAGGTCATGACATCCCTTCAGGCAATAATGGCAATCAGCTGACACCAGATCTGACACAGCATCTTCCAGGAGGTAAAAATACTAACATGGCAGGCATGACAATTAAAAAAAATTAAGAAATATAAAGCTTACCAGGTATCCAAACTCGATCGTGGACAGCCGGGCCTGGATGATGGACCATAAACCCCAAAAGAAGTGAGATGCAAGGGAGAATCTGCACTCAAAAACACAAAAACACTTTGCTAAGTACTTTAAAAAGAAGAAGAAAAAGAAGAAAAAAAAAGCCACTCACATGTTAACTTTCCACTTAGACTGTTGGACTCACCTGTTGACCTCCACATACATGTTCTCTTTCAACTTCATTTGGTCGTCTGCACTCAAGATGTCAAACCCTTGATTGGACTCACGCAGGTAGCTTTCAATGAAGTGGAGCTAAGCACAAACATCTTACAGCAGTTAGTGGTCCAATCAGAGAAAAAACAAATAAATAAACATCAGCACATTAGGAACAATTAACACACACCTGCTGGGCTTTTGAAGGATAGTTCTCGGTATTGACTTTGAAGAAGGGAAACTCCTCACAGTTGTAGTCGTACATCCATTCACAGAAATGGTTGCCAATATCAAATCCCCTGCAACATAAACAGAAGAGCAAAACTTGATTAATTTTATGTACTGTGTATTTACACTATTGCAACTTCTTAGGTTCACTGAAAAAATAACCCTGTATCTGTATGAGGATACAATTCAATATTTTTTCTGTTTTTTTCTTTTATTTTCTTTTTCCATAAAATCTAATTCAAGTATTTAATCGTGTTATCTATTGTAATAGCTGGTATCTTTGGAATAGAGTATTTCTGTGTATATGTGTGACAGTTACAAGGATTTAGGATTTAAAGTTTATTTGCAACAGTTAAACTACCTAATTTTTCTTTTTATCTTTTTTTAAGATAACCTGAGACTTTGTTTGTGTGTATGTGTGTGTGTGTTTTGTGTTTTTATCTGCAACTCTCACTCACTGCCTCTGCTTCCAGTCTCTGAGGGTTTGTTTTGTAGTCTGTGTTCTGTATTTAAAATATAAACACAGCTGTTCCTGACTTGATCTCAGACCACACGATGTCCAGCATATTAAGGAAGTGACTACTGACATGCAGCTTTGGCTGATTTGCGACACGTTGTGTAAAAACGTGCACCACATGTGAAAAACAGATTAGCTAAAACCAGATATAAATTAGACTAGTAAATGCTTTAATAGTATATACTAAAATAACTGCTTAAATTCTATTTCAGATAAACAATGTTTGATTTAATTCTCCACTGCTGTTGAAGTGCTTTAACCCAGAACAAATACAGTAGACTGTGTCTGCATGAGCTTATGTCCTAATGTAGCACTTGGAAGCTGGTTCCCACACTGTTATCAGGGGCCTGGGACTGTTTTCAACATAACCCCCTGCCCACCCTCTGCTCTGTGGGAGGCTACATTCCAGGCTCGTCCCTCCCGTCTATTTCCTCTTGTAGCCAATGAAGAAAGAAAAATGTTTGAACACCCACAGTATGTGACAGAAAGTGTGCGGAGGGGTGTGTGTCCATTCTGTACATACACAATCATTTGTTTCATATGTGTATGGTCATTTGTGGGCCCAATGTTTACTGTGTTACATTTGGATAGACTAAAAGGGCCTTTACCTAAAAGGGTGTCCTGGCCATCTAAAAATAAGCTACACTGTAATTGGCATAAAAATAAGTTCTCCTTGAGACACAGTCACGTTCCAGTTTTTGTCTCTATATGCAACCTGTGTGCAAGCTGCAGTGGAAATCCACCACACAATCATCTCCATAAGTCACACTGACAGGTCTTCCCGTCCCCTTTATCCTGGGCGCCCTCACCAGCCTGACAAATTGTGGTTACATAACATCTGCAATGAATATTTTTTACCAGGCTGAATTATGACATCCAGGGTCAGCAAATACTGAAAATACTGAAGAAACAAATCAGGGTGACTTTGTCCTTTTTTCCCAGTTTCCATTGGCTTTGGTGTTTGTTTGTCTCTGGATCGGGGTCACTCGATCGATTGCTTTTGCAGATTACCAACCACCCTATCTAGTTTAAGGGGACTAAAGTTTAGCTGGGAGGAGAATTACTGGAAGTAGAATGAGCAATGGTGACGCAACAGCAGAAGCACACACTAAGAAAGGAGGGTTCAGGAAGGGTCTCAAAAATGAACACAGGGTTCAAACAGTGTACACGTTTGTACCTCTTTGTCTGTACATGTAATAAAACTATTCTACACCCATAGCTACAACACTGTTTGTTTATATTCTGGTGCAAGAATGCATGAAGGGAGATGAACAAGCAGATCCTACTCCTATAGAAACTTCTAAAGGAAGCAAGAAAATAATTAGCTAAACACAGTATATGGCAAATTCTTATCTGTGAAGTCACACAACACTGTACGAAGCAGAGATGGGAGACAGAAACTAAAAAGGTTATCCTTCAGGATACTTGGAGGGAAACATTCTCTTAAACACACAATTCCAATATATCCTGGACTATCTAATGGCTTGAAAGAGATTTTTCATCCAAATATCCCACAACCAACTTTCATATCCTCCCTGTGTCTATATTACATAAACTTCATGTGCCACCCTCATATCAGAGCCTCATTTGTACCAGAGAGATTACTGTTATCACCCAGTTTATTCCAGGTCAGGCTTTCACACGTGTATACTCATAAATATAATTTTCATAAGATTATTTCCTTTTCTTTTGAGTCTCACTTTTCATTTAATGAAATCTTAAAATGGGACATGGAACAGAAATATTTTACTTTTATTCAGCGTCACCAAACAAATAGACCAACTGATGTGCTCAAAACCAGCCTCACTGCTGTGGCAGGTAACAACTGTACATCATGTAAAAGGTTTTGTGATACAAACACAGAAAATAACACCTTGTTTTTCATTTAGATTGACAAGACTAAATGGGGCTCAGAGTTTGGACTATACAGGGTCAGTTAGACTAAATTTAAACAGTGAAGACATAAGATTTCTACGAAAGAAGCCTCGTGTGTTTCTGTATGGAAAAGCTTAAAGAAAAAGATCGATAAGAGCAAAGTGATTTTTTGTTACACGCAGGGAAATCCCCACATTTCTACAGACTATCTGACAACCTGCTGACAGTTAGAACATGCAGGTTCTCTGGTTAAAAAACAAAACCAAACACAACTTTAGCTGGAACTGAAAAAACGACCAAAATAGATTTCCCCTTCCTTTGTCTTCAAATTTCCTTCCTTTTTTAACTGGAAAAGGTCAGCTTTAACAAGAATAAACTATTCAGGGAATTTTAAAGAAAAACATTCATTTATGTATTTTCCAAAACCTTCCACTGTTCCTGGTCTACTTGTGCTCTTTCTTTATGTGACTCACTGCTCATTTTAGAAATATGTTTTTAATATGTCTGGTAAGCTAAATAAAGATATGAAGAAAATGTTTTTTAATAAATAAATAAATACATTCTGAGCACTTTTCGGTTGCTGAAGACACACATCCTTAAAATGTTACACAAAGCACATTTGGGAACTACTTTTTGCTGCGGATTAACACACATTACTCCACAAGTGAGTACTTATAGCAGAGGCCTAACATGCATGTGTGAGTGAATCCAAATAAACGTATATCTATGTTGCCTCAGACAGATTCGTTTTCATTACTGATTATTCTGCAAGCCATTTTTCTTAAGAGTCAGCCAGCTTAAAAATAGGGAACAATCTCCCATATACTTCCCACAGTCCAAAGGGAAACCTCCAAACATCATCTATTCAGATTAACAGCCACAAATTTAAAGAAACTTAGTTCCCTTTCACGTGTGCCAAAAAAACAATACAAATTATTGTATTTGGTAGCTGAAAAATATATATAAAAACAGTAAACTGTGTTTCTGAAGTACCTGTAGTTGTAACTGCTGTATTCAAAGTCAATAAGCATCAGCTTCTGTTTGTCTGAGCTCTGGCGGCCCTTCAACAACAGGATGTTCCCTGAAAACAGCACAAACACAAATGTTAGGTCCTCTATAAAAAGACAAAAGCAAATAAAATTAAGCACAGAGAGCATTTGTGTTGGTATCTGGTACCTTCTTGACAGTCGTTGTGGCAGAACACCACAGGAGAATGGGTGGACTCCAGCAGCGACCTAAGCAAACACAAGAAAAAGTCAGAAATCTAGAAGGCGTCTCATTCGTCCAGTTACCTGGCAGCTTAAAGAGGTCTGCCTTTCTGCAGCGTGTTGGTGGCTTGCTGTACATGTGAAAGGCTTGCAGTGCTATAAAAGTAAAAGTTAATGCCAAAAGAAGACAGTGCTCCTGAGCAGCCTTTAACATGCAGCTTTTCTTCCTGGATTTAATTACAGAACATCAAAACTGACTTATTTAATGTCTGTTTAGTGGCTTGTTTGGCAATCGTCCCACTCCATTGTTTTTGACCAGTCATTTGACCAATCAGAGCCAGCTGGGCTTTCGGGAGGGAAGGCTTAAAGAAACAGGAGCTGCAATTCAAACATGTGGCCAAAAGCGTGGCAACAATAAAGAGTATGTGAAAAATATTAAAGCTTACAGACTTAATCTAAAAGGACCCCTGATAAGATCACTTCTAAATCCAAATCTTTTCTATGATCTGTTTAATTTAATTATTTTCTTATAAAAAAAAAACACATGGCCTTAAAACCAATACATGTTGAATTTACTTCTTTACAAAGTGGGTCTTAAGTACAAAAACATCAAACTTCTCAGCTCAGTTTTATTTAATCAAATAGTCACATATTATTAGCCAAATAATAATAAGAAAGCTTGTGTCTAACTCAGATTGTGGTCTAATTTTACACTGTTATACAACCTAGAAATGTCTCTGCTCTGCGAAGGTCTGGTTGTTTTCTTGGAAAGGAGTCAGAAAACAGCATTCCAGCATGATGTATCACCTTCACAGAATTTATACATTCTATACGTCCTGTTACATAAGACCGTGTGAGGAAGCAGCCCATGCATGTGCCATGTGTGTGTTCTGAAACGGTGTGCGGGAACATACTTCAGCATTTCCATCTCCTGTGGCAGGTTGTAGGCGAGCAAGTGGTTGAAGCGGCGCAGGTGGGACTCTCTGGTGAAGTTCAGCCTCATGACTTGGCTCAGGTACCTGGTGAGGGAGTGACGTTCAGTTACTCCTCCTTTTATCTCATGAAGGACCACAGTGTTTTGCTCGAAATAACCAGGTTGCAGACATAGCTGAATTAAGCTGTTTCTGTTATTTAGTTGCTTCCAGATGGAAATCCAGTTCTGCTGAAGGTGCCTTCAAGTTTCTGTGGTCAAATCTGTGGAAACTGAAGTCCATCACAGCTGTCTGCAATTAAAACTCAATAGGTAACTTCTAAAGCATGTTCCTGCCTAATTTCACTAGGAGTCTTTTTATTACTGCGGTAAGCCTCCAGACTCTGGAATGACTTGCCCCTGACCCTCCATGGACTCTTTTAAAAGCAGTTGGAAACTATTTTAATAGGGAAGCTTTTGTTGATAGTTATTATTTATTTTATTAAATTATTATGTTGATTTATTGCACCCATTTTATATACAGAACTTTGTGATTTTTATCTGTGAAAAGCACTTTATAAATAAACTTTTAATCTTTTTTCTTTATCTTTTTTTGTATTTATGTTTATATATGTTTGTATGCATGTGCATGTGAATCTGTGTAAATGATTAGCTGCTTCTGCTTCTCTGTGAATGTATGATATGAACATGTCATTTGCTGCTTGTTTGTTATTACTTTTTGTCTTTTGTGTTCAGCACTTTAGGTTTAGATGTAAATAAATGTGCTACATAAATAAAACTGGCATGGCCAATCACCCACAACTCTCTGATAAGCTTAGAATAGATGAAAAATGATTGTGTTTAATTTATTTTTCATAACTTTTTTTCCAAATCCTAGTATGACCAGGGCTGTTCAGGGCAGTCTTAGAGCTGTCACTAATAATTATCACTAATTAAATGTTTGCGCTTTTACAGATGGAAATCCACAAAAAAAGTCTTAAACCTAAGGGGTTAATATTGGAAAGACTGATTCCTAAATAGGTTGATAAACTTGACTGTCAACCTCACTTTATTATGCAAATATAAACTTCAGTTCAGTCAGTTTGGTCTGCAGGCTAAATCATTCCAGGAATTCAACACATCAGCAAATGAAGCGTTTGACCCTTTAATGAAGCATTTTTACGACCACGATTGGACTAATTTCTTATCATTTCACAATGATGACACTGACTTTTGTTTAACTCATCAAACTATAGTTTTATATGTAATAATTATCTTCATATTGTATGTTGACTACATTAAGCTGATGAGACCCAAAGCAGGAATTTAAAATGTAGTGGAGTAATTTTACTTAAGTATAAAGTCTGAGGACTTCATCCATCACAAGTAATGTTAAAGAGCAAGCTTACAACATTATAAAAATATTTTGGAACTTTTAAATAAGCTGATATCATAGCTGTGTTGTATAACTACATCATAACAGTAATAGTTTCCAAACCTTTCATGCTGAAGTGTATTCTGCCTTCAGCAGCCTGGTGGCTAACACAGTCAAAGATTCTGTTTAAAAACAACGCAGCTGTTTCAACACATTTAAACCATTTCAGCCACTTTCTGGGCTTACCAAACTTGTTAAAGCTTTCAGGTTTAAGTTTCTCTGTTTGAATTTATTCCCCTTTTTTAGCATATGATCCACAGTAATCATTTCTACTGCAACCTTCTCCAGGCAAAGGAAAAGACAAAGATGTAGTTAAAATCCAAATTTATTATCATTATTTTTCAGAATGATTTGACTGTTTCTTATTTTTCATTTCTCGAGCTGAAGTTTGTGCTTTTCCTAATGATGGCTTGGGAATCCTCTGAGCTCTCTGCTTTATGGCGTGGAAGTTTACATAGCCTGACATACAACAGGTCAAATTCCCACCGGGGGCCGATAAGTGTATTTAGCTATCATTGCAAATGATCACTTGGTTGCAACAACGGACTTTATCACTACACGCTGACAAATATTATGCAACATCAACCTTGCAAGCAGCCAATCAATTCACTTGAAAGTCCTTCAAACGGAAGCGCATCCTGATAAGCCCATGACCCACAGATTTGTTAACAAGTTATCAGTGGTGTGACATGTTACTGGCAGAAAACTTTCCAAATGCTCTGTTGGCTAGATGGTGATGTAAAGAGATGAATGACTCACTTGTCCATGGTTCCAAACAGCCACTTTGGCTCCTTGTTGAAGGGCATCCTCATCCCATGAAACTTGGCCATCTTCTCTGCAACCTCAGCTGAGATGCTGGAATCACTTAACTCACAGGTGTCCAGTTTACGGCTCTTTCAAAAAGATAACATGTCTGGTTATCAACGTGATTTATATCAGCCGTTTATATGAAAATGACCTGCTACAGACACTTGACAAACACAAGCTGCTGATATGTATCTGCTATACTCCCATTTAGGGGAAGTGTTGCCTGGAGAATTTTACATTTTTCTGTTCTTTTACTATGTTGCAGTCAATGTTTAAACCAAACAAATATAAATATATCTGAACGCCTCTTTGTTCACACTTTAATGACTCCCCCAAGGAGTCAACTAAGGTCAGCTTTATTTCATGTGAAATAACAGTAAAGAGATGTTTCAGGGAATAATGACAAGTGTATGGACACGGATCAATGATGCATAATGGAAAACTGCACACCCACACACACACTCACACACACACGCGCACACGTACACATTCACATTAATTTAAGAAATAAAGGAAACTCTTCCTTTATGTGCTAAACTATACTAATGATCACCTCAAACTAATCTACTCACATTTATTTCATATAAATATTACATAGAATAAAAACTTGTTATTGAGAGAAAATGATGTGCAATTTTATTCAAATCTAATCGGAAATAATCGACCTAACTCCCTCTTGTGTTTTTAACAATCCTAAAAGTTTTACATGTAAACAAACCCATTTGAACAGTGGTTCTCAACCTGGGGTCCCTAGACCCCCCAGGGGGTCTCCCAAAGAGCAGAGGGGGTCCCCGAGGCGTTGGCTGTTCAGACCCTTGTCGAAACGCGCTACCGCAGGCCAAATTTTTAGGTTTATTTTACAATCTGTGCTAACCCATCAGAACAGAATATTATTTTTTAGACCGCTAACTGTTTTGTGTGATCAAAATTACTTAAAGATCTTTTAACAAAAATAAGTACTCTTTAGGTATGATCTTAACAAATGATGTCACGGCTGTTCACAAATGAAACTCTGAATTAGCTAATGATGATAGGATGTCTCAACAGTATTTATTACCCTATAAAAGCCTTGTACCTTATATACTAATGCAGGTAGAACGATTCCACATTGTAGATTAGTGAATGTACATATTCACATATTATATAATAATTTAACACTAAAAATAGTTAAAAGAATTTATAATATACAATTTCTATAAACATGCATATAAATGAATAAATCAAGCTTATATAAATCAAAATTAAGCTTATTCCACAACACAAAAGTCTCACAACACAGAGGTACAGCTGTGACACCTGGACGGTATAAATTAACCCATGAAAGTAAGCAACATAATATATAAAATTAATGAAAGGTAGGATGATCCGACAGTGTAAATTACCCCATAAAAATGTGCTACTTTATACATAAGTCTAAAATTGTGCAGGTAAGATGCCTCAACAGTATAAATTAATGAAAGTTTATATTATCAGGCTTTCATAATAATAAAAAACTCAAAGTACTTTAAATATAGGCCTAGAATTTCTATGAAAATACATTAAATACATATTTGAAATAAAAGTATATTAGTTTATTTGATGAGGAACAGCTGATGAAAGCCTCACCACATGAAGGTACAGCTGCTAGACACAGACTTTGAGGGTAGGATGGATTTATGGGTGTGTGCTTAGTACACTGAAATTAGGTTTTTGTGTTGTGTGCATGCGCGATGGGTGGGATGAAATGTTAGAAAACACTAACTATGCATCATTTATTTAATGTGAGATGTCTGAGAAATGCCACAGTGCGGATTATTCGTCCTTATTTTGGAAAAAAAAGTAAGGCTATACGGTGATAATTACTTTAACTTTGCTTTTTTGCATCATTTACGTTGAGAAGCAGCTAATGAAAGCATAAAACCAAGGATGGTATCAACACAAGGCAGCCAGGGGGTCCACCGTTCTTTGGTAGTTGCATGAAGGGGTCCTCAGGTAAAATAGGTTGGGAACCACTGCATTAGCTTAAGACAAACAGCATGTTGACTTACAGGGACGTACTGCTCCAGGCGGCCCTGAGGGAAAATGCCATAGAGTTTAGGCCCCAGTTCCCTCTCTGCCAAGATGGCGAACATCACGCTTTCCAGCACCATGGCCTCTGCCCCCTGCAAACACACAGACGGTGAGAAACAGCTACAAGCTCTACCCATCAGTGCTGCAGAGAGAAATCAGAACAGGATGAGAAATGACATTAAGAGCTTTTTCTGGTCATCACACCTAAAAACATTCAAGTTAGAGTGAGTTAATCTTTGGTCGGCCCCTTTCAGATATCCGTAGCAGCTCTTTAATTCCAGTTAAATCGATGAGTTAAGTTTTTGATTATCTCACTAAGGAGTAAATAAATATCTGTAGGCCTGTTTTAATAAACACTGTGCTTACAGCTTCACAGGAACAGCAGCAGAATGGTGTCTGTCACCTACATTTTCTGTGTTTAATTATTTATAACTTAAATGTTACATATTCTATCTCCACAGAAAACAAGCTTTTTGACCTGGATTTCCCTTTGCTCTTCTTAATAGCAAAAAGATTTCTGGTCACTAAGACACTTGTTTCACTTATAAACAAATTCTGGATGCTGGCCTTTACATATCTAATGTCACATTTAATTTAGAAATCTCTGGACACACCTTTGTGGATCAGTGGGAAAAATAACAGAGCTCTGGTCTGCTTCCAAAAACTGTGAAGTGAAGGTGAAAAATGTGGGAATGTTTCACAAGTTGTAAATCAGTGTTTGTGGAGCATACCTGTGTTACAGCCCATACATGCATCCCATAATTACATTGCACCCTCCACTATTTAGACATCATATTTGGTAAATGCATACTTTATGTATTAGTACTCTTACTAATACCTATTAATAGCCTATTGATATATATTTATTTTTCATACACGAGCATTCACACTGCTTACTCTCTGATACGGTTGTTTAGAAAGTATCAAGACCTTGCAACAGACATAATCTATTGTCAATCTATAAACTTTAACATAAAATGAAATAAGTGAAAACGTATTAATTCTTAGTTTTGAAAAACTAAAATTACTGACTCTTAGTTCTTTACTTTATGAAGGCCCTTTGGCAGCTCTTGCAGCTTTAAGACCTTTCAAGAGTTTTTCCTTTTCTTTAGGAAAGCCTCTTTAAAGCTCCAAGACTGGGAATAGTCCAACAGTCCAAGTCTAAATAACTTTCCACACATGCTCTGTGGGCGTTAAGTCTGGGCTGTAGTTGAACAACTCAAACAAAGCCAGAGATTTTTGATGAAAGTACTTCAGTGTTGTCTTGGCTATTGGTTTCAGACTGGTAACTTGTTTCTGTCTCAGCTTTTGGCACTAAGTGGCTACTTTTCTTCGAGGATATCTCCATATATTCATATTTGGTTGCATTCATTATCCTTCTCTCAGTTCATACCAGCCTCTTAGCCCCTGCTACAGAAAAGCTCCTCCATAGCATGATAACGCTACTGTTATGTTTCACTGTAAATGTGGTGTTTCTACTGGTTCTTAATGGTCACCAGTCCCTGCCAAAAAGCTTCTTTAATCTTCTGAGGGTTGTATTTGACGACAACCTGAGTGACACAAATAATCTGAAACATTTCAGACTTTCTGTTTCATCAACTTTGCTGAACTTTGTAAATGGCAAACCAATAAATTATTATACTGAGAGCCGATTATTGGTAGTTTTGAACATTTAAAGTAACTGTAATTACATGGAAAAGATGGACTTTGGCTCTGTTTTTTTGTAATTTACTGTCAAACAGTGACAATCCTATTAAATCTGCCCTAACTTAAAAACATTTTCAGTTCAACACAGTTCAGTTTTTTCCATCAGTGGTTTTGGCTATCTATGACCTTAAAGTTTCATTTCTAAAATACCCTTCCAAAACCTGAGATCCCCAAACTAGGAGACTGTGAGAACTGATTGTGCCAAACTGGTTGTTATGGAGACCTTGCCTAAACTGCTAATTTTGATAATGTTCACATATTTGACTATGATTCAATCGAGAGATAGGGCTACAGAGGCATTATTCTAAAGGAATATTCATATTCATTCTGAAAGTGTTTTTGGTTTTAGGCAAGTCGAAAAGTGTTTTTCTTGTGTGCAATATGCAAACTTCATTTACTTCTTCACCACTAGCACATACACAGCTTTTCACATATTAAATCTCACAAATGTTCCCTTTACTATGACTCAAACAGACCTTGTGGTTGCAGAGATATACTTATTTCATTATTGGTATGCAGAGGTCTAAAACTAGGTTCAAAGGACTCAAAGGGTTAAACTACTATATTACCTGTGTTTGCATGCTTAGAAGCCAAACTGATATGTTCATATTTAAAGAATTACACTGTAAAATGAGGCACATTTCAGTGTTTCTAAGCTGGAAACTGCCAAAGCTGCTTTAAAAGAAAAGGCCTTGAAAATACCAAAATGTTAGCAGGGTGGGTTGGATGTCTGAAAGGAGCTTAAGAGAAAGTTAAGGGGGGTGGAGGAGAAAGATGGATGACCCTGAATGAAAAAAGAAATGCTGCAGTTAGGGTTAGTTAGGTCTGCCTGTCAGAGCGGTGAGGAGAACACAAGAGGTAGATTAAAACTTTCAGGGAAACTTGGCCATCATTCAGCAGCAGCCACTGTTGAAGTTGCTGAAGCAGAGAAAACAGCCTTGTCTGTCTCACTTTATCTCCAGGACACACAAAAGTCCCACGCCGACACATGCAGCCTCGAGGACAACAGGGGCTCAAGGCTAACGAGGAAGCCTTCCCTCATACCAACACAAACACGTGACCGACTAAAGCTGAGTGCAAGTTTCTCACCAACTGAGTCACCTCCACCCTATTGTGTGGAGAAGATAGAAAGCTGGGCTTCTTACCAAATAGGCAAGAGTCCATTGGCAGAGAAAGATCACTTGCTAATGAACAGTAAAGCTACCAAACTGAACAGGTTCACGACTCATTCTCGTTGAAATATCCTGTGGGAAAGTTAACTTCAGATTTGGGAAGTTTTTATTTGCATGTCTTGGAGGCAAGTATGGATGACCAACTCAGTTTCCCAGTTTCATTAGAAATATCCTTTCACAAAGTCCAACATTTTTCATGTTGTCTTTTCTTGTCATAAAATGACTAAAGCTTCAAACTGAAGCATGAATCCTGATTTACTTACAGTTATGGTTCTAATAAAGAAGAAACATTAAGTAGCATTATGTGAAACATTACTTCAAAACATGTTTTATGTCTACTAAAAACGCTGGAGTGCATCTTTAATATGAGCTGCAGCAACCAATCTGCTGAATTTAAACTAAACTCAGAGGTCAGAGTAAAAAGTAGTGTGCTGTATTGCTATCACAACCCTCCAAAGTGAATTACCATCAGACAAATTGCTGCAAAGACAGAGACTTGGACCTGAACACTGCGGTTGCAGTCTCATAGCCAGAGGAATGTGTTTCATACTGACGGTCCAGCAGGAAATCAGCTCAAATAAAACAATACCGCCCACTTTCTGGCCTTTGTGAGATGATATGCTTTATTTTGACCCATTTTGCGACCAAACCTCTCAAAACAGAACTGTGCTGAAGCACCTGTAGAGAGGAGCTCTCACTTTTGGGGATGTTTGTATTACTGCTTTAGTAAAGCTAAATAACTGCCAGAAAAATGTGGGTATCAAATAACAATTTGTAAAATAGAACCATTCAAGAGCTCAGCAAGGATTTTTCAGGTAAGGTCTCCTGGTTGCCGTTTGTGAAAGGAGAAAGGTGTAGAACAGGTACATTTTAGAGACTTTTGGCAATCAGGAAATTGTATCTGGCAAAGATAGCTTATTTGTGAAAGGAGAGATTAAGAAAAAGTCCAAAACAATCATTATTTATTACCTTAATTTCTGCACGGACAAGTCTAGCAAAACAATAACTGAAAAGCAAGTAAGAAAATCTCTGCTCAGTGATGCTGGACTGTGTCCTGAGTTCATCTTAACTGAATGCATATGGTAAGAAATTAAATCTGAAACTCAATCATTAACTGCTGAAGACAGAGCACCAGATGTTTGAGGTATAGAAGGACAAAAGCTGGAGAAGGAGAGAAACTATTCCGCCAATAAATGTTTTCACTATTTTGTTGTATGTATTATAAATGAGTTTCTTTAAAAAATTATCTTAGTTATTTTTCTTCTCAACTTTCCAAGGAAATTTAAAAGACCAGAAAAAGCTCTGCAACCATTCAGAGACGATGTATTTGTGCAACAAAGGCTGCAGCTACCTGGATGTCAAATGGATGGCGAGACTGTATGTTTAGTGGGCTCAAGGCTAATATACAGCTATATTTATAATGTCTCAATAATCAGAGCAGGTTTAAAAGAAGAATTGCTCGACTATGTCACACAAAAAAGATAAAAGTCAACTTTTATTCTTTCATTTCTACCCCTCTACATAGCTCTCAGATTAAAGGATTCTGGGTAATTTTTTTAACACAAATGGACAGACCTACAGGCTTCCAAAGAAGCTAACAACACAGAGCCATCAGTGGTGATGTGTTGTTCATCAACGAGCCGGCTCTAAGAGCTGATTTGTTGTAGTGAATGAGAAGAGTCGAGTCTTGTCGAGTAGGGGGCGGGACTGTTACGGCCCCTGGCCTGTCAGCGCCTGAGGCCTTATTTGGAACAGCTGTGTCCCATTGTCTCGGGGGTGATCGACAGCAGGAGCTGCTCCTCAACTCCGCCCACCTCCGCCGGGATTGGTCGCCCGACGGTCGGGAAACACCCAAAGGGACTGCTCGGCTGGAAAGCCTCGCCCATAAAAGACTCGCATCACCATCATTCTGGGCAGCTGTGTACCTTGAGCACACAGTTCGCCGGTTTGGGATCTATTGGTGATTGATGTGACTGATTGTAAGAGCTTTCTGTGACAGCGACATATCGTCTGGTTTAGAGAAAAGACACTCTTGTTTCTGTGTAGCATTTTTGGTTGAGAGATTTAGGTTTTGCCATACCCTCAGTAGGAAGGAGGAATTTATGTTAGTTGTTTAGCGATTGATTAGATTCTTTATTGGTTTACTTGTGGAAGTCCCAGCACGATAATTGTCTGGTTGACGTTTTTGTTTGTAAAGTTTATTGTTAAAGTACCTACCTAGGACACCTTTTGTTGTATTTATGTATCGCCGGGGACGGTATTTTCATTTGCCTTTGTTATAATTTATTGTAATAAACCTTTGTTATACCGTTTGATTTGACTCCGGCCCGTTTTTGTTAATGACCTTATACCCCTAGACGATAAGGTTATAACAGGGACTTTATTTTGATAGGTATATGTGGCCAGTCACATCCGAGGAAAGACCAGGATCATACTATTAAATGAAAGAAGTACTACAGACTTTTAGAAGAAAAGAAGTAGTGGAGTAATATGTGCCATTTTGTAGATTATACCTAACCAAAAAGCATTACAACGCAAGCTTCAGTCGATGCAGTGATAGGTAAAAGAAAGTCAGTAAAAGGAAAATTCACTGTGGTACAGTCCAGTAAGGTAGCTTTTGGATCCCTTCCAGCTTGTCGACTAATCCTCCTTCACTGTAAATTATCGAGACCTCCCCTCTTTAAAATCTGGATCAAGAGTGTCCTGTTTATGTTACCGCTCAAAAAGTTAAGACATGGAAGGGCCGGAGCCAGGCACAGATTCATCACTACCTGGTACCCATTCATAGAGCCTCTCCTCCATGTGAACCGACCACAGATCCACCTGAGACAGAGATTACGCTGGTGGTGAAAATTACTGAACTGACCTTCCCTTGAGACGGTTATTGTGTATATTTGTAATACACTAAGATCATTAGCCATGTACCCTCCTTTTTACTTGTACTTTGTTTTGTGTTTTTGTGTCTTTCATTTTATTTTATCTGGGTCTTGGTGGAATGGGTGGGGGGTTTTGGGGGGGTTCATCCTGAATTTACACTGTTGTGGTGTATTTTCACAATGATTACTATCTTTAAATACCTGTTCAATAAATACAAATAAAGTTTATTTTAAAAAAGTCAGTAGATATTTCATATCAGCATGTTTGAATCAGCATTTCCTCAGTAACACAGGGAAACACAAGACTGATTTAACAAATGACTGGACATTCTGAACAAATAATAATCCCGACACGGACTGTGTGCAGCTCACTGTTTCACTTGCTCATACATTACTCCCTCTGGTTACATAACGCCTTATCTGCAGAATGCTGATCACATGCAGTTTCAAATCTGCAGCGTGAATTATCCACATTACCATAATCATCTTGACACACATACAGCCAAGCAAACCAGCTGGCAGGCAGCCTGTGCAAAAAGCACTGAAAAATACTATGAGAGGGAAGAGAGGGTTGCTTTATGGAATAACTCAACAAGTACATCATGTCAGGTAGTAAAACCTAACAATATATAAAGACTAACCTTTTAGATATCATACCCTACACTAAAACCTTGCTGCAAATCTGTCCTGCAGGTGGAATCGGTTATTTAGACTGGATAATCTTTAGCTTGTGCTAAATACATTTGAAAAACTCCATAGAAATATGTCTCTCTTCAGAAATCATGACTCAGATGGCAAAGAAAATCCACAAACCTTGATGTGACCAAATTCATGTAGGAACTATTTTCTTTTACTGACTTAAAACCAATAACTGAATCTCTGCACAGAAAGAAATGTGCAAAGTGATTAGGGATGTGCACTGTAAGGAAAAATGCAATTTGTATTGCACTACTAATAAGACTTAAGTACTTCAATACATGATGTTAATCTCAGTTGTCTCAGTGAGAGCTGCACTCCATTTCTGTTGCAGAAGCTACACAAAAACAGAACATCCATGTAAAATTAACTTTAAACCTAACCAGACATGCCACTGTCTTGCTCATTCACACCTGCAGCCACACACAGCTGAGGTAGAAATAGCTGCTACTGAAAGCTAATCTGAAATGGGTTCTCATGATGTCAGCTGTACATGAACAGCTCAGGGAATGTAGTTTTAACTGAGAGCTCCAGTTTGTACAACCCATCCCACAGAATTTAGTTTACTCCTCTGTTCAAGAGCTTTCATGGCTTTCATTCCATATAAATAAATAACAACAGAACCCATTTTCTCCATCTTGAGTTCAGTAAGTTCAGTGATACTGTCACGAGCAGGAGTCTCGTGCCATGACGAAGCACATTTTCTCCACACTGTGATACAGCTGACATTTTGAGCTCAGCAGAAGGGAACTGACCACTGTTGAGCTCACACAATAATCAGAATTGCTCTAGCTGTTACTGACATTAACAAATAACACAGTTGATGCTTCTAATGCAATTTTCAAGAATCTACTTTGTACCTTTGTGAAAAAAATTAAGCCGAGAGGAATTCGCCAACCTACACTTACTAGTCTGTGAGTATATGTCGGCCTTCTCTGAAGGGGGGAGCTGAGCTGAAGCACAGCAGAGAGGAAGGAGGAGGAGCTTGCACATTGTATTCAAAAAGCAAAAACCTTAACTTAAGTTCTCCTTCTTCACATAGTTTTTCTCTTCTGCTTGAGGGGTTAATCGATGTAAAAGGTCCAAAAGAGGCAGAGCATTATACAGTGCCTGATATTAATCACCTTAAATTACTAAACCTATGAATGCATCATATCAGGCAGACAGAAAGATATTCAAACAGCTTGAGTATTTCAGAAAATACCACTGATATAGAAATGTGTTTATAATAACATGTTGCCTTTTTATCCGCACTTATTTATATCTGGGTAAAGAGATAAATGAAAATGAGCTGGTCTTTTTATTTTTTCTTCTTTTACATTAAGTCATCAACACAAAATGGACCAAAAAGGACAACTTTTTGGGGATTACTTACTTAGTTTATCACTAAAAGCAGCAATCTGATGAATTTAAACAGGCTGGAAGGTCCTTTTCTCAATGCAAATCTTAATTCTGTTAATGCTCTGCTCGGCCAATCGTGCTGGGTCCGCTGTTTAGAGACTGCAACGTCAGCCCACACACTGAACCATGCTACAATATTGATTGTGTAACAGCCCTAAGTTAACCTCTTTTTCATTTCCCCTGTCCTATTTTAAATGCTAGAATTCGCTTAAATGGTTTATTTGATTGATTTCCTCCCTTTGACAAGTTTTCCATCTGTTAAAATGTTGATAATCAAAAAGTAAAAGATTCATTAAGGAGGCTAGTTGTCCAAAACAGCTGAATTTTGACGCCTAATTCCTGCTGTTTCCTGGTGTCAGAGCGGAAACAGAAACTTCCTGATGTAAAGCTGTTATCTTTTGTTGCCATTCCTTTCATTTTAACCATTGTATCGCATTCAGTCTAGTTCACATTCTGTTCCTGTTCAGTGTTTGATTACAACTTTTACTCTGGTCACGTTATCAGTGCTGCTTCTCTGCACTGGGATATTTAGCGGCTGGCCTTGGAAAGATGCACCAGGTGCATTGTGAGCTGCAGACAGCTGCCGCGTTGACCTCAGCACTTATCTCCACTGCTATGTGTGTCAATAAGCCAGTGAGGGGGGATGGATTAATGAAGTTCAGACCAGTCAAATCCATCTGAACTAAGCAAAACTACTGTGACACATTTATTCCACCCATCTGTCTACAGCAAAGAAGTGGACAGTGATAAGGGCTGGAGTATATCCACATTTAATTACGTAACATGTAACAATCAACCACAGTCATGTTTACAAACTGTATGAATTCATTGTTTTAGCTATTAAATATTGGGAACTGCTCAGAAATAGAGAAAAAAAATTAATAATATTTTTGAAACTGTAATCAAGGTGCTTCCTGCTCTTTTTCCTCTACATGAAGATCGAAATTGGGCTGGTAAAATATTAAAATGTTTAATCGTCCACTGGATTATTTTAAACTGATACCACTGCTGATATGGTTTGTTTCAGGGTAAAATTTTCCCAGTTTCATACATGGTTAAATCATGCAAGTGAATGATTTATATTTACAGGTATTGTCTCACCTGAACAGACATATAAATTCTTACAACATGAAATCTGGTGGCGTAATTTTTATTATGTTGCATTTTGTTTTTTTAAGTGTATTCCAGACTTCATAATGAAATGGAAAAACTCCAAAATGGAAAAGAGCAGATGTAATGAGCACATAAACACAATATTTTTCTTTCAATCTTCTTTTTTTAAGCAGGAAATGCTTAAATTAAATTAAACTTGACACTCTCTACAGATGTGTTTCATTTAAAATCCCCCAGAAGCTCAAAGACCACAATCTCTTTGGCACTTTGCAGCTTTGAAGTGGAAACTTTCAAAGGAAGTGGAGCAGACAAACATGGAGGAAATATTACACTTAAAGTTTTTTTTTCTTCTAAATTGGTGCAATTATTACACTATTAATACACTATTTAATGTTTGTGCAATATATCTGCATATTTTTCTTGGTATGTGCTTTTAGACTAAAACAGATCTCTTGTTTATACTTATTAGTACAACGTCAGTGTGCCTTCATCACATGAAGGTTGTACGTCTGACATGGCCTGAATGCTGCTGTGACGGCTGAGATATCCTCATTCTGTGTCAATCCTTCTAATCCAAATAGGATCTACCTTGACCAGACAGCATTGTTTGGGAAGCTGGATGTAGGCGAGGTTATCCTAAGGTTCTGACACTGGGTGGGTCAGCTCTCCATAAGCCCCACTGCTAAGTGAAGGCTGGATTAGAGGGGAGGGAAGCTTCAGAGGAGGAGCAGTAATCTTGAGGGAGAGAGAAGCCAGCATGGAAACAAAAGCTAACTGGCTGGTGACATCACCTCGATCATGTGAGGAGCCTTCATTCAGCTTTGTAACATAAGGGTTAAGGGTCATAGTCACATGACTGGTTGTAGGTTAAAGAAATTTCTAGGTCAGTGGGTTTAAGGGTTGGCAGGCCCCACGCATGAACATCCTGGAGTAACGCTGCCTTCACTCACACTTTGCTTTAGGAAAACTTAAGAGTTCCTCAGCTGAATTCTGAGGATCTATTTTTTACCAAAACACGAGTCTTTAAATGACATTTGTTTAATATATAAACTGCCTTCATTTAATGAAAAATCTTTTAAAGCTGAGTATGTGCATTTCAGCAGTTTAGCTTCCTGTCAGTAATGATTACCACACACTTCATGGGTCAGAAACATGTGGATGGGTGCAGTGATCCCATCACAACATAGCCTAGTATTTGCTATAATGCACACTAGTTTACTAAATACACTGAGCAAAAACCAAGATGACAGCTCTACATTAAATCCTCCTTAGTCTAGGTAAGGATGTTTTTATAAATGCTGGGAGGTCATTACAGAGGCTGCACTTTGTTCTTGTATCAACTGAGGTTAGGCTACATTATGCAAAGAGCTGTGATAGAGGCAATACAATGAGTATATGGTTGAATCAACACCTTTTTTTAACATAGCAAGACAAAACTGTTGCCTCTAACTCAAATAACCTGCATTATTGAGCTGAGCATATTGCAGGACAGTTCATCCTTGTAAGCTACATGTAACTTTGCACCAATCCTTTTTTTAAATAATATATATGAAATATTATGTCCCTTAAAAAGCTCTATTTCAAGACAGGGATTTGCATCTATAAGGCTGTCAGCATATTAGATGTTCACTCCATGATTATTACAGTTGAAATTCTGAATAATGTTATCTATGTTTTTATTTTATTTTTGTCCTGTTTCTTATTTTGGTAATTCCTACTCAAGTTAGGAGAAAAGAAACTGGAAAAATATACAAAAATCTCAATTATCAATCAATAATGTTTAGATATTGTCAACATTGTATCAGTATTTAATTCATTTAGAATATGATTTTACTGTTATAACACCCCTATTAGTAATTTGTTCTTGCCTTTAGACATAATTTTTTAATTTAGACTCGAAGTCTACAAGCTCAGTTTTACAAGCTGTGTTGCAGAAAATGCTGACATGCATGTGCCCATGCACACTCAACTTTCTAAGCCAGGTTTGTTGCATTTTTGCTCAAAGAATGAAATGGAGGAAGACGACTAAATCTCTGCTGACTGACCGATCTGTGTTGAATCCAGCTTTCTTATGTGATCCTGCTTTCTGCAACAACCTGCTGATCAACAAACTACATGAACTCACATCTGTTGTCACATTAACTTCTTTGAAAAGGTAAAAGTACGTTTTTTTTTTAATTATTAATAGGATGGGCAAGTTTATGTGTTTTCCTTATTTCTTTTTTTACAAGCCAAGTTGAATCCATCTCTCAGGATTGGACAAGGAAAAGATTAATTGACCGTGCTAAACAGAGACACTGACCAGTCAGACGTTGGCAATCTCACCCTCTCTCTTCAACAAATAGCAATAGTTAGCTAAGCTACATTTAATAGCATATAATGTTATCCATTTAACTACTGTTCCACAAGGGAGACCAACGAGAAACGACACTTAGGGAACTAATCTGAAAAAATGTGGGTTTATCTGAAGCACAACCCATAAAAGTTAACGTGTTCAAATGCACAAAGTGGAGCTTATAAATGAAAACTGGACTTGGGTTAGTAAGGCTGTACAACGGCTGTCTAATAAAGACAATCTCTAGTGCTTTTAACTTGCAGGTTATTATTTCCTATTAAACATCTTGGATGCATATTGTTTGTTAGACTTTTTCTATAAAAATCATCTCTACAGATGACAGAGAAGGTCAAACAATACAGTTCGTTTTTTGTATATTCTTTTTTTAAAATGAAAGAACAATTATGTGCTGTTAGTATCTGGTTTTGGTCATTAGATTTTGTTCTTTCAAATGATGCATAAAACTATTAATTAGGGGTTAACATGTTAAAACAGAAAGGGAACAAACAAAGGGATGGGATCAAAAAACATTTCCCAACTTCAGTTTTTAAAGTCATGCAGTGTCAGGAGGTTAGAGAGGTGAATTATAGGTGAACTAAGCTAAAAAAAAAACCCACATGGTTGCAGAGGTGCGACCTTCTCTATGAATTCCTCTAAATGCCTCGCTCCCTCTTTACACAGAGGAGCAACAGGAGTTAGAGGAGAATATAAGGGTGTAACAGAAGAGTTTCATACATGAATAGGGGGTCCAACATATCATGGCATGAGGCAGATGTTTGTAGATGGACTCTCTGAGCAGAGAAACATACTTTATGGCAGCACCATCATCAGTTACTTACTTGGAAGTGATTTTCTTTGTTTGACTGTCGAGAATCTCCTTTATTACAGGACATCTATCAACAAGAGAAAAAGGAAAGAACTATCCATGAATAAATGCGAATCCATCCATGTGCGTCAACCCCATTACCTGACCATGCCCCGTAGTGCAAGACAGTACAGTATGAGTTCAAACACACACCTAGTCTTTTGGACATGAACGTGCAGAATGGCGCTTCCATCACTACCAGCTCAACGCTACACCCAGCCGGAAAGCAGAAAATGAGGAAAACTTGCTTTACAGTGAATGGCATGTAAATTCATCTGCTCCAAATGTCTTCACTGCTAAGAAACACTGTCCCCAACGCAGATAGTCAGTTTAATCATTAGTAGCTGTGTACTCGGACAGAGGCTTCTGAGTTCCTTAATCATATTAGCTTTTTGATTAGACATCCCTAATTCCTCCCGAGACACGGCTGTGTCACGGCAGAGACGGCTGCAGTTACCTTGGTGAAAGACACAGCGTCTCTGTTCACTGAGACATTCTGAGCAATAAAGGCTGTTTACACACCCATTAGCAATTACTCAGACTTTAGTTAATACATAATGCAGGTCTCATCAGCCTGCACTTAATAAAAAATAATCACTTTACAGCTGCAATTTGAGGGTTGAGATGAAATCTGTGTCTTTGTTTTGGCTGTACTTTTTATTTATCTCAGCAGATCACAGTCAACTGTGTGTTTTGGATGGTAAAATTCCAGAAAGAAATTAGAGCGTCTCTCAGTCCTTGAGTTTCTGTAGCAACTAAACTTTATCTTTGGAGAAGTTCTGTTAAAAGTGGCGCTACTGGTAGAACGAGTCTGGAAATCATGAACTCTGGACTCAGCCACATCATGTTAGAAGATAAGAAAGCGTAAGAAAAAATGGGAAGCACCAAGCTGAAGTGCTTACAAACTCATGACTTCTCTCTTTGCTGTTTTGTTTTTGTCAGCTGAGCGAGCTGCAGATGTGCAGAGTCATCACCAGGACCTTTTCTTTTTCCACTACTTTAAGAGAAAATTGAAGCGGACTTCTTAATGATTAGCGATCACAAGGCAGGGATTTAGAGAAGGAAAGAGACAGACAGGAGAGGCGATTCAGCACCTTTTTTTTCCCTCCATGCTGTGTTTTCCTGGCGCTGTGCTACATGAGTGTTTGTTACATCTTTGTATTAGGCTGAGATTTCAGAGATCCCATACTGTACCGTGTTTTTTGGTGGGTTCACCTGGGAACAAGAGTGCCCAAGGCATGCTCCTTTGGGAAGCCTACGGCAAAGAACACATGCATGTACAGCCATGGGGGTACATCACCACATACAACAATGGCTAAAACACTCGCACACACACGCATACACACGTGAAAACATAACTATACATGCATGCATACTCTAACATAAGCATATGGGCTACGAGCACACACACAACAACATCCGTTGATGGTGGAGCCGACACATCACACTGACCCCTGTTATGTGAGTCATCTCTATGATAAAGGCCGATGAGCCAAAGAGTCTTAAAAGTTTTCATTCAGGGAATCATAGAAATATTTATGCTGTTAATTTTGTGTGTCATATGGAAGAACATAAAAGCAGTAATTACACAATAACAACTAAACACTATTGAGAGGGAGGGCTAAATTTCCTCAGATACACATCCTTTTGAAGAGTCTGGCCTACTTGTATATTTATTTTTGTAGAGGGAAACAACTCCCACCTGCAGGATGGCCCCATAGAGGCGCAGCAGGATGCTCCTCGGCTCATCCCCGACAGATTCCAGGCTGTCAGGGAGACTGCACAGGAAGAGCTTGTTGCTCAAACCACCCCTGGAGAACATAAGATCAGATATGTGAATATTATTGTTGCCAGTACTTCTGTTTTGCTGCAGATGGTGCTTTTTGTCAGTGTGGTTTTCATAGACCTTTAAAGCAGTTTTTTTAGGGGATCTCCACACATGAGATGCATAAAGTGGTTGAAGATCCCAAACTACATGTCTAAAAAAACAGATTAAAAATCCCCAGTTTCCTGTCTGTGCAAGAAAGAAAAAGAAGCAGTTTTTTAAGTCTTTAATCAGGAAGCATTTAAGATATTTGCTTGTCCAGACAATATTTCAGTCTAAACATGTGTCTGTTTATTTAACTCAACGTATGAAGGACACCTCGAAGCTGCAGACGAAATAGTAAAGACCCACTGTCACCTCATATGACATTTAATGTCTCAAAATATGCAGTCATGTTTAATTAAAGCACAAACAAAAGCATTTCAATTATTTACATTTCTACGAATCAGCATTAAGTGGTTGAAACAGCAAAACAATTCTCATTACGTCACTCGTTAAGGTAAAGTTTAGGTAAGAACAGAGATTACTCATTAAATCAACTACTGCGAAGTCTCCTGAGTCACATCCTGACACCTACACCGAGTGGTACATTAGTTTTCTGGTTTATTTAATGAGAATAACATCATCTTGTCACATGGCTCTTCTGAGTCAGTGTTTGCGTATGGTATCATCTTAAACAGACCAGATGCACGAAACTAAACAGAGATAACGGTTCTCAGGAGGCAACAATAACAACTCTATCACTGCAAAAGCAAATTGATCATAAACGATTGTACCTTATGATGGTAATCTGGAAATCGTCCTCGGCGAGCCTTTTCCAGGCTCCGTGCAGGAACTCCCTGCACCACAGATACGCTTTGTGGCTTGTTTCCAGGTCGGGCTGGTCGGGGCGGACCAGCTCCTTGCGGTCCTCCTGGGTGTTTGGCTGGACCTGCAGGGCATTTTCGGTCACCAGTAGACCGAGCGACATGGAGGGGGAAGAAGAAACCCCATTAATGAATTTCGTTTTCATTTTTAATGAAAATGGTAAAACAAAGAAAGAAGAAAAACGCAATCCCCGCGCTTGAGATGTGTCGCAGTAGAATTTATTTACAGAAATTATACAGAACAAGAAGATGTAGCTTGATTCTTTTCCTTTATTGTTGGTTAGATATTCGTCCTAGTCTCGTAGCAGATGCAAATAACGGAGATAAGCGACGGAAAGGACCGTTTACTGGCAGGGAATGAATCAGGGCTGAGAGATGCGCAGAGTACCAGGGAGGTAGGCGGGGCGCAGGGGGCGGGGCAGGTTGACTGGAACGCAATTCCGTAGCCGGACCACAACAAACGTAGTGGTGCCTTCACTAACTATAGGAGTTTGAGACTTTAACTTAATAAGACGCGCTCTGTCTCTTTCTCTCTCTCTCTCTCTCTCTCTCTCTCTCTCTCTCTCTCTCTCTCTCTCTCTCTCTCTCTCTCTCTCTCTCTCTAAAAAAAGACATATAAGGGGTTTATGAGTTTGTGTTGTTGTTTCTTATTGAAAACCATTATTAAAGCTAAAAATTTGTGCAAAACGATACATTGCACCCTTAATATTATTTAAAATAAACTCTTAGCGATCCAAAGGAGATAGACAAATGAAAACAAAGATATACAAAAGTAGTATAAGGACACACGAAACCCAAACTCAAGTTGTTCATATCGGGATCTGGTACAGCCAAGCCTTGTTGGCCTCATAACAACACCTCCCCCTTGATTTTTTTTTTTTTTTTTTTTTTTTTTTACGGGCCATTATTACTCTGCCAGTTTTCCTACTTTCCGCGTACTCCTTGAATGCAGCTTAAAAATCGTAACATTTTTCCCTCGTCGGTCACGTAGCAAGAAATTTTCTTCCATAATAAGACATACATAGCTCCAACAGACTTAAAAACATCCAAGTTCTGCTCATGTATTACATAAAAATCATCATCAAAGTAGGGTGTTTGTATTGAAATAATCAGTCATGGACAAAAGAATATCAATGCATATTCCTGGAATATTTTTTTTATTATTATTTTTTTTTCATTTAACAATCAAGTTACATGGAAATCGCAACAAATTTATAAACAAGTGGACACCTTTTAATTAAGCACTTAACCACACGTAGGATTAAAAGGCTGTAAGTACAGTTATCATACAATAATAACTGAGGACGTATGTAAGTACATAAATAACTATGTATAAGAACTAGAGATTTGGCTCTTCTTTGGTTTGCTCTTTCCTCCTATTTAATTTTTTTGTTTTATTTCTCAGGTCTGACAATGGAAAAAGATAATATTAATGACAATAAACCTTATAATTTTAGGAGATGAGCACAAATACACAGCAACATACACACACATTTGTATGCGGTAAAGTCTTTCTGTCTGTTAGCAACTAACTCAAAAAGTAGAAAAAAAAACACTGGCTTAGCGAAGGTCTCGAGTGTTTCTAGTTAAATTTAAAATGTGAATGTCTATGGTATACGCAGTGATGTTACAATAATTAACTACTGCTATATATAAGAATAAGAAAACCTTTATTAGTTCCTCAATGGGGAAATTACTTTATTGAAATAAGCCGTACTGAATTTGCTAAAAAAAAAAAAAACATATCCAAGATTAGAATTGATTTGAAAATTAATATATTTTTTAACTCAATTTGGCAAATTAAATAAGCTCAAGCCCTTTTTTGTTTCAGTCATGGTTGCCTCTGCTAAATCCAAAATATAGTCCGTTGACAGTTTAAATTTCATATTATTATTGGCATAGAATTTTGAAATAAACAGTATAAAAAGATGTCAGATAAGGACAACCTGCATCGCAACACCAAAGCCGTCTGTATATCCAGAGTGCCATCTACTGGTAAAAACGAATAGCCTGAAATGGATAACTACTTTAAAAAATACAGTTTACTAACATATTTAAACAGGAAATTGTACTTTTAAGACGCACATGACATTGATATAACTCAATTAAAATGGTAGGAGCATTTAAATTTAGTATATATCAATACAACCCCTATATTCCATATTTTGATAATCTGTATGTATTAAGTCCATACTAACTAAAGAAACTGCAGTGAACTAGTAAAAAATAAATAAATAAGTAAAATATAATCGCCAGTTTGTTTTACGCATATTTGTTTTTTTTAAATAGACAAGTGCTTAAACTTTATCCCTCAAAATTATGATTTTGACAAAGTCTTTTAACAACCACACAAAATTAATTTTAAGTTTGTTCATAACGTAGTTTTCATAACTCATTTTTACAAGCAGTAACAAACACGAAAATCAAATGCACAATGTGTACAGTTTGCAAAAGGACAGCATCTACCTCCATCAAAATAAATTTGTTAGAATAAGAAAAAGAAAACCTTTATTAGTCCCTCATTGGGGAAATTAATTTGTTGCAACAGTACAGAAAGCAAAAGCTCACAAGTAAAACCAAAAACAACACACACACTCAAATAATAATATGTACAGTATATGGTCTGACAGGGTGAGTACCAACAGTATATAATATAAAAATATTTACAAATGACAAAAGACAGTTTACATGTGTTCATTGTAAAGTCTGACAGCTGCTCACTGAAGCTGCTCTCCAGAGCAGACAGGGCGTCCTGCAGGGGGTTTGACTCATGGTCCAGCATATAGGTCAGTTTTGCCAGGACCCTTTTGTCATCTACCTCCTGCACTGAGTCCAGAGAATAGCCCAGGACAGAGCTGGACGTCCTGATGACTTTGACCAGCTTCTTCCTCTCCCTCTCTATGATGCTGCTGCTCCAGCAGACCACACCATACAGAATGGTTGATGCAGATACCAGATACTTGGCACAAATGGCTCTGAAAGGGTTAACCCTTCTCGTATCCAGCAGGGGGCGCTTGTTCTACCTACTCAACCGTGTCTACAATCTTAACTTGCTTCATAAAGTTTGTTATATACATACACTTATTGCTTATTTCATGCAATTTCAACAAAATAATGTTTGTTTACAAATAAGAGCACTGTTATTCTTTTCAGCTTCCTCTTTCCTTTCTCTCCGCCGAGTAGTGAAAAAGTTGCAGTATGGCCGGGCGCATGCTGATGACATCATCACCATCGACAAGCCACAACAAAAACAACAACAGAGCTCAGCTGTTTTAGAGCTAACTAGCTGGCCTAGTTAGTCGGCTCTCTTCTCTACACTTTCCTTTACTTTTTAATTTTCAGTTGCGTGTTTACATTCATGAATTGATCAAAATATGAAGTTTGTCTATATGATGTTCAGCCCTGTGCTATGGTTAAATTTTGGAATTCTGAATTCCTTTGTCTGCTAGCAGGTTAGCTTGTTAAACTAAGAATAAGGCAAAACGGAGCCTTTCGAACTAAAGGTAAGAGTCTATGTTTTTTCTTCTTCTTTTTCAGCATGACGCAAAATCAACCACATAATCCGCACATAGGACTTTATTGAGTAGTGTAAACTTTCTAAATGAGGGCCCTTATCCTGGTGGAAACTGGAAAGGAAATGGGTGAAGGGGACGAATAACGGGGCTGTCAAAGAGCTGCGAGTCATGTTACAGCCCGAGGTGGCATTAGCTTAACTGTAATTCAACGGCTTGTGTGAATTTGGGAACATCACATTACTCCATGGTATTACGGCAACTAACGGTAGAAAAATCTTTGTAAATATCTCTTTATTTTACCTTAAAATTCACAAGATAGATATAGATGAATAGATAGATGGCTTTTAAAACTAAATGCACATAAAATAGCTAAAGTCCTAAAAGCTACATTTGTATCTGTGGCTAGTGTTTGTAATTTTGCACACAAAAGGAAAATTAAAATAAATACTACAGTGCATTTAAGGATTATATGCATCATTATGAACTCGTGGTTTCAAAGTACTGAAATCACGCAATCCCCAGAATTCTTTGCAGTCTTACGTTGAAGCGTTGAAGTTGTGTTTGAAGCAGGGTTTATATGATCTCCTAAATGAACAAGGATGTTTTACTGATATAACTAACTGATTAAGAATACTACACAAGGATAACCCGGCACATAAAATTAATGTATTATACTACAGATAACTCATGTAAAAAACACCTTATGTGACAAAAGTCTGCTAAAGCAGGACTAAAAGAAACAATGAAGCACTAGGAAAAGTTTGAAATTGAGTATTGGTTCTAATTTACAAGTGCGATCAGTGCAGGAAACACTGAGTGACGTGAGAAAAGTCTCCCATTTCATAACAATAGAACATCTGCTGAGAATCTTTAAGACCCTTTCACTGAACTTTAAACCAAAACTGAATTCTGTAAAGTTTCTTTTCAGTGACTGAAGGTATCCTGCTTTATTAGCTTTGGAGAAGACTGACTTCTCGACTAGTATTAAATATTTTTCTGCAGAATACTTCCTCATTGTTTTTTCTGTTTCATTTCTCTATCTCTAAGGCCTCACAGGGCGAACAAATTTATGGCAAAGCCAGATCACAAGACCACTCGGTGGAGATTCTGACCTCAATCAATGACTGCAAATATTTCCTCATCCCACAGTATGTCACCACGGAAAAGACCTCTGGTCCCAGTGAGCAGCCGTCGAAAAGCAGCAGATGACTACTTCCCCTTCAACTTCCTGCCTGTGGAGTGCCAGCTACACGTCTTGTCCTTCCTGGGTGAGGTGGATAAATGTAACTGCGCTCTGGTTTGCCTGAGCTGGAGCTGCCTTGTCCGCTCATGGAAGCTGTGGAGAGTAGCAGACTATTCTCGTCGTGGCGTCTTCCATCTTGGTCAGGAGGGGCTGCTAGTTTCCAACCGTGAGTTTGAGAGGTGGAAATCCTGGGTCCACCACTACACTCACCACCTCATCTCCCGCCGGGCCAGCCTGCTAACCCTGAAGGCCAGCTTTGACCTGGGGGACCGCTGCAACAAATGGAGCGAGCTGCTGAGCCACCTGCTGGATAACGTCCACTGCAGAGACCTCAGTCACCTGGACCTCAACTGGACTTTTACACTCCTTGAGCCGTTGGACCTCAGGGTCCACTCCAGTTCCAGTTCACACCAGGACAGCATTACCAAAATGGACCAGGTATATTTTTATACTGATTAAATACTTTCAAAGATGCAGGAATAGAAAGCACCCAGAAATCAGCAATCAAGATCCAAATGTGATGTAAGCTCTAGCACAGGAGTGGCCAACGTCGGTCCTCGAGAGCCACAATCCTGCAGGTTATACATGCATCCCTGTCCTGCACACCTGACTTAAACTAATGAGTCATTGTGCAGATCCTTATAGGCTGTTGGATCCATTTAATTTGAGTCAGGTGTGTTGGTGCAGGGATGCATGGAAAACATGCAGGATTGTGGCTCTTGAGGACCAACGTTGGCCACCCCTGCTCTAGCAAGTAGTGAACTTTATCTGTTGTGGCATCTTCCATCTTGGTTCCAGTCAAGGTTTCAAACCTACTTTGTCCAGTCCTGCCAAAGGTTTCAACAGTCCTACTTATATCCATGGATATGAATCAAATCATAGAACTTTGCTTAAATTTTCAAGCAACTGTGGAAAATTCTCCAAGTTGAATAGCACATTATTGTAAGTCCAGCCAGTTAAAAGGTCAAAACAGTATGAAAACTCTTCAGTTTGCAAAATTGTTTATGACACAAAAAGTTTGGGAAACAATGTTAATGTCCATAAATTACCTGATTTATACCTGATTTGAAGTTTTAAACTGTATCCACATAACCTAGCTTGAAAATATAAATCCTATTGCGGCCTCAGCTCCGGCTATGTTTGGAGTTGGCAGTCAGAGCACAGGAGGTGTGAAAAGTCCATACAACACACACACATTCTGAAGGAAAGATAGCCTTGAAGGCTGAGAGATCACTTAGAGGGCAGTTCAGAGTTTCCACATAATTTTGGCTTGAATTATTTAATCTGGTAGTGTCACAAAAAACTATAGATGCCTCCATAAACTGTCCGCAGGTAAATCAAGCTTTTTAACAGTTGCACACTTATTATTTTTTGTCATGTTGATCATAAGAATACAACAAAAACAGCTATTTTTCACCTGTCCGGAGATCAGTATCCTGTTTTATGTACCTCTTCACACTCATCAAATCAAGTGGTTGAAGCAATGTGCAGAAGAGTATGTGGTTCATGCTGTTTAGAGCCCACAGCTGTCTACAAACATGAACCCCATAAATGTGTTAGTCCTACCTTCTCGTGGTAACTTTAGCAAGCTTGTTAAAAATTCCAAGAAGCAATAAGGTGGGCAAATAATACAGCTGCGTTGCTTTCCTGCACAAGGGAAGAGGACATATTTTTATATCAGATATGAGAGCAAACATTCATCAATTGGATGTTAATATCCAGATATCACATTTTTAAGCCAAGTCATTGTTTTCCTTTCATTTGCCAGGTGACCAGTTTTCAGGAACTGCTGAGCAAACTCACCCACAGCTGCCCTCGTATCGCCAAGATGCGTTTACATTTTGACTGGTCGGATTTGTCCGTGTCGCTGCTCACCCAATTCCAGCAGCTGCGAGTACTTGAGCTCAAATACTTCTGGGTCTTCAAGGGAGTGACCCCTTCCACTTTGCAGAACTTAACCAAATCCCTGCCTAACCTGAAGTCTCTCACTTTACACATCCTGGTGCCGCTGAGGAACCTGGGCATCTCCTACACCCTGGAGTCTCAGTCTCTGGAGTTCCTGGATGTGTCGCCCAGCCGAGGATTGGTCTTCTCCTGCCTGAAACTGCCAGCTCTGCGAGAACTTCGAGCTAAGAAGATCGTGCGGGGTATCACGTTGGACCGGAGGACCAGGCTGCGAATCCAGAGCCGGTGGCCCTGTCTGTACGACGTCCTTCGGGAGGGAACTCCGAAGCTTCAGGCTCTAAACAATGAAAGGCTCCTTCCGACGTGGAGAGAAGACAGCTATAGGGAACTTACCGCTATCCTGGAACAATCCTGTTACTGTGTTCACCATCTAGACAGCTGGCTTTGGTAGTCAGCTGACAGACAATTAATATCCCACCATTCTTTAGTGGGAAAATTCCAGAAAAAGCAAAATATTGCTTTTACACTCCACAGATTTGTACTGATTTTTAATCAATGGAAGCTCAGAGGGCCACAGAGACTTGAACACAACTCTTTCCCTTCTCTTTAACAGAATTCTGCTGTTACAAACTATTCTTTAACATCAGTGAGACAGAAATGTTTGTTAAGCTGTCTGCAAAAAGCCAAGGTGCTTCATGCTGACTGCAGCGTGCTGATCTGGCCTGGATTCATTCATAACATGGGGCTGCAGCCGGGGCCCAGCACACACAGCCCAGGACAATGAAAGCTTCTTTAAGTTGTTTCAAACCTCTCAACAAAGGTCCACTGTTGTCAAGTAAAAGAATTCATGAGAATGAAGGCAAAATATTTCAGATATCTTAATTTAAAAATAAAAATCCCTGTATAACATTATTTTTATATTTGTAACAGACTAAGTATTCATAAGAAAAGAAAGGAGGCATTTAAAACATTTACATAATCAGTTCAATCAATTAAATATCCCAACATCATTTTCAACTTTAACACAGGCAGGCAGGAGCACTGACCAGGAAATAAGTAAAAAAGTGAAGAAAATCTTGTAAAGCAAACAGCCAATGATGTATTTTATCAGCAGGTGTTTACTTTGGGTGATGCTGCTGTAGGACTTTTATCACTGCTGCACAAACACTCACACTTCAATGATAAAAGGAAAAACCTGTTTTTATCCAGATCATCAGTTTTATCAGAGTTTCTTCATCAATGTTGGCTGTTTAACGTCAATCTTCACATCTGCTGGATTTATAGTTGAAATTATCACCATGGAGACAGTTGGTGAGATGGTGATATATAAATCCTGAATTATGATCTAAAACATGTTAGAGGTGAATTACAACAACACATAGAAGTACATTACATGCTGCATTTACTAAACCTTGGACATCTGACATTTACCCAAGAGAAAGTCAGTTAACAGTAAATAGTTGTAATACTGGCTCCTTCTGTTGATACAACACAGTAAAAACAGGCAAATTTCAGACATGATGACTGGTGATTAATCATTTTGAAATTATTTGAAATTTGTGATTGATTTGAAATATATATATATATATATATATATATGTATGTAGTTTAGCGATAAAACTTTTCTGCCCACTGTTGTTAAAATTTTTCTTGTCCGACTTTTTTATTCCTAAAATATTGCTCTTAAATTATTTAAAAATATTAAATATAAAAATATTACAACTTAAACCTCAAAATATTAGTTTTTATTCTGGAATAAATATTGTGACCCTTTAATTTGACTTAATTTTGATCAATTTTTTTAAACTTTGCCTCCATCCCAAAAGTTTATTTGTAAAATATTTTGCCTTTCTTCTGTGTAGGACAAAAGGTATCTCCACTGTGGAAAATAACATGTACTGTAAGTTGAACTAATGTTCTTAGTGTAGTTATTAATCCTCAGACACAACTGACTGCGGTTTCAAGCTGGTGGCAGAGCTGTACACAACTTGAACCCTTTGCACAAATGAGACATTAGATCAGAGTAACATGAAGTAAATACTTAAAACTGATTGTGACCAATGCATTTTAGCTAAATATTGTGAATATGCAAAAAGGAGGAGCAATCAGTGTGAAGTTAAGGTGTAATGCAGGACCAAAGAAGCAAAACTAAAGCTCCTCTTTTAAAACGAGCTGAAAACTGAAGCTGGTTTTGTTTCTGCCTTTCTGCAGCCGGTGTTAAGCTGATGTAATTCCAATCACAGCCTGCCAGGAATGCAAAATAAGTTAATTATAATTCCAGCGCTTGGACAGATTTGTTTTTTATTTTCTCCAAACCTTGAGATCCCCTGTTTTTTTTTTTTGTTTTTTTTACTGATATTAAATAACATTTATGTTCTTCTCCTTAAACTAAAAGAGCTAGTGAAGTTAAGAAATGTGATCTGACTGACTTTAAAAGCTGCAGATTTTCTCTTTTCAAACTTTTTGCACATTCCCTGTTGCTGTCTCGGAAAGCTGTTTGTCACTCATGTCGCTGCAGAGAGCGACCCACCAAATTCCAGCTGGTTTTATGATGCTTTATTTTACCATGAAGTTCAGCTGTTCGCTGCTGTCTGCGGAAAAATCCAATCAGCGTGTTTTGCTGTTTTCCCCCTAATCACTAGAGGTCCTTATTCTCAAATATTTGACCATGAACATTTCCTTCTGAGACACAAACATGGTTGCGTTTACAGCCACATAGTGTAACCAGTACACTGCTTTGTGGTATTTATACGTGTGCTTGACGTTTCACTGGATTTTTCATACGGAATTCTTTGTTGTTGTTAAGTTTCCATGTTGATGAGCGTGCAGGCATCACTTCAAATGTACTGAATGATTTAACTTATGACCCTCATTCTGCTGTCTAAGGAAATAATTCCTCCTACACATGAGCAGGAGGCCCTGACATTTCAGCAGATGTTTTAACATCTGGTCCACTTTTTTCACACAATAAAAAGATTGAGCTTATGCCATTTCTTGTTTTATGTAAACACCAGAGAATTGTGTGTCTGGTCTTTTTATTCACTTCTGTGAACTTGTCAAGTTCACAAAAGACCCCCCCCCCCCCCCCCCCCCCAAAAAAAAGAATAATAAATAAATAAATATTTTGCAACCATAAACATTAGGTCTTTAAAAACTCATTTATGAAGCAATTAATTTAAATTATAATGCAATACAGAAATGCCTCCACCTGAAGTTCATCACTATGTTTTTTTATTTGTTTTTGTCCCCCTCGACTCCTCCATCTGTTCTTGATGCAATTAGCCACCATTTCTTACGCTTTTCCCACTTTGCCTGTTTGCCTTCACATTTTTCCTCTCCTGAGGTGAGATATGTGTGTGCTTTGGTCAAGATGGTCCTGACTCCTTGAGGATGAAGCTTTCCTGCATATTCAGTGATTTCCCAAATCCACTGTGTTCTCTATTTTCCTTCTTTCTCGCTCACTTCTCTTTTTTTTCAGTCCACCTTTTTTATCCAGCCCCCTCAGAAGTCCTCCCCTCATATGCTTCTAGCTTGCTGGGAGTTTGTCAATCTTGCAGGCTCTGTGTAGACAAATGTTGAACCCTGCTGCAGCGAGGACTTACCTACCGACTTAACTACAACAATCACAGGGAAGAAGACTGTTGCTTGACTGTGACTCTGGACGCCTTCAGTTCCAATCAAGTGATGGCCTCCCCTTGAGGGATTTTCTTGTGTTATGTGAGACATTTGATTATAATTGTTTGAGCAGTGTGATCATAGATAGGGAATGTGCCGTGGAGTGTGATGAATTGAAGAGTGCAGTGTGAGGATTAAGAGTTCCCTCAGGTTTACCTAAACCCTGCATTAGTGACAAAACCAAAGTAACCACCTCCAGATGTTTGAGAGCACAGCCTGACTATCTACAATGGACATTGCCCTCTTCACACTACAACGCTTACTCTTTCCTTCTTTGGCTGTGGCCAAGTTAATGCTTAATCTAAATACAGATCCTTAATTGCTGAGGCCAAGCCCTGTTTATGAGAGAAAGGTTACGTAGATGCATGCAGATCAGTCAGTGTAGACCAGAGGCAGATAGGCTCAGAGACGCATTTCCAGCTGGAAAGGAACCTTCAGGAGTGACCAAAGGAGGCAGCCACAATGCCGCAGTACGCCGGCATGTCCAAGATTATCGCCGGTGCTTTCGCCCTTCTGTCGGCGTCTGCCATCACTGGCCTCATCACCATGGTCATCATATACAAAATTGAGATCGGTCCAATGAAACCAACACCTCGTCCGACCTTGGCGTCCACCACCACATCCCCACCACCGGTCATGCGACTGCCCAAGAACCTTAAACCTGATAGCTACGACATCATCATCCAGCCTCAGCTCTACTCGAGAATCATAGAGGAGGTCAATGTCACAACCCCCAACCAGACACTGCTCTTTACTGGAAACTCTACTGTCCACTTCCACTGCGTCCAAGGCACAAGTTCAATCTACCTCCACAGCAAGGACTTGACAGTTTCTTCTCCGCGTGTGCTGGACAAAGCCACAAACGAGCAAATCAGTGCTTCCCAGCCAGTTCTGCATCAAGACGAAAGCAACTTCTTGGAGATCCAGTTGGATGAGTCTTTGAAAGCAGGAGGGAACTACAGTTTGTTTCTGGCTTTTGAGGGAGCAATATCAGATAATCTGGAGGGGCTCTATGTAAGCACATATATCGAAGGTAGCCTGGCTTATGAAGGTGACACAAATGCAGAGAGGTAAGTAACAGAGATCTTCAGTTTATAGTATCTGAAATATTCAGTTGCACAAACCCTCACTTAGTGGCTTTAAGACTAACACTGGAAGTGTAAAGAAATGTAAACATTGTTGGATATTCACAAAGTTTCAGTGGTAGATTTTAATCAGAATCTGATTAGAATAAAGATATAATTTCAGTTTCACTTTAATTAAAGTGGTTCTATCTAGAGGAAGAATTGTGTTCATCATATTTATATGAAAGGTCACCTAAAACTATTTCCTGGAACTCTTTGTCAGTTTCAGAAGAAACTAAAGACATAAAAATGGAAACCATCTGAGACATTAAACCTCCAGTGTTTTAGTGAATTATTATCTTAATTCTTATGCTAATATTAAAAACAAAATAAATAAGTGTGTGTCATGAAAATATTGATGTAACATTCACATCACATCCAACTTGAAATGTAAAAGTTTGCATATGTTGCATCAGGTCTGAAAGGGTCAAGTAACAGTTTTAAAAAAGAATAAAGTAATGAAATCCAAGTTTTTGGGATGAAGAGGATAATTTTATTTAGATTACCCTAGATGTGAGAAATTCAGTGTAAGCAGCAAAACTAAACAAGACAAGATAAAATCATTTAAACTGTTTCAGTGTTGTCAAACTTTGTTGTTAAAAATATGTATAAAACCTTTATGTTTTCATTAAAGTCTGCCTCATCGTTTTTACAAGAGATTTAGTATTTTAGTCAGGTCAGTTTTGGTTTGAGTGAGTCATTTTTATTATCATGATTAATATAAGGGGTGGCCAAAAGAAAAAAAGGCAAAGAAATAAGAGAAATGTGGCATTATAAAATGTCCAAACCCTAAAATAAATAAATACAGAAACACGAAACAAACACTGAAATTATTTAACGTGCCCTTTTGAAATAGATGCTTCTAAGAAAGAATAAAGGTTGGTGTATAAATATATATGAGTTATATATATATATATACATATATATATATATGTATATATATATATAGTGTATAAATCTAATCACTTATATACTTAGATATTTTTTTTCATAATCGCTTTTCATACATTTTATAGGTTTATTTAAGTTTGAAAAATATTTATTTAAATTTCATTTCCTTTTTTTAAAACTACCATATAATCAGGTATAAATGGTCCTGAACCAAATGAGGTTGAAACAAACTTTGTACAGGTTAGCTCTGCAGAGGTCTATCAAAGCATGAAATGGAAAAGTAATTTGGATTATTTCATGCATTTTTCCTCTTTCTTTTCCCCTTTTTTTTAAGTTAAATTCCTGCTGGTTTATCTTTTTGACACAAAAATCCCAAACTGAATGAAGAATCTTCCCAAACACTCACAGCAGCAGGATGTGTTAACAATTCAATTCATTTTGTGGACTCTGCGGCAGTATAACAAACATGTTCTGAAACTGAATTCAAAGTAAAAGAAAGTTAAATTATTTGTCATGTTCAGGTGCTGTGCCTTTTGTTTATTCTTCAGTGAAGATAACTACTTAATCTACATAATATTACTTTTTCTGTCAGTATTTAAAAAGCTGATAATCACAGTGGTACTTTTTTTGAAACACTAAACCACTGTCTCAAAGTCTTTTTTAATCTTCTGTCATACAATTCATGATAATGAAAAATTGGCTCTGTATTCAGATTCCTTGCTGCCACAAACTTGGAGCCAACAGATGCAAGGAGATTGTTTCCTTGTTTTGATGAGCCAGAAATGAAAGCTGTGTTTCGTGTGACGATCATCCACAGACGAAAGACAGAAGCTCTGAGCAATGGAATGAGATCAGGTAAGAAAGGGAAGGTTCTGTAGTGGTGGCCATGGCTAAATTGTTATGTAATCCTCATTTATTTTTATCCTGCATTATTTCGTCTCTTCCAGTCTCGAATATTATAGATGACGATTGGAAATACACTCGTTTTTTTCCAACACCAAAGATGTCGACCTACTTGTTTGCCTTCACGGTTTCAGAGTTTGAAAAATCAGTCGAATCCAAGTCAAATCGTGTAAAAATAAAAGTAAGTGTACCCCTGCAGATTAAAGAAGAATTAACTGTAACTGATTTAATGATTTCACACGATCATCTTGGACCCCAAACCTATAATTGTCTTTATGAAGTATATTAAAACTGGTGTCAAACTATTTAACAAGATGAACCATAAATGTGCTACAAAATTATGTCACAATTTCTGATGTCTTCTTTCTTAGAAATGATCCCATTTGTTCAGCTAAAACCAGCTCATTTTAGTAGTAAACCTCTGTGTTCTGCTCATACAGACTTATGCCCGTCCTGAAGCCATTGCAGCAGGACATGCTGAATATGCCGCCAACATCACTGGACAGATCCTCTCATATTTTGAGGACCATCTTGAAATTGAGTATGGCATGAACAAGCTTGGTAAGACTTCATGTGGAAATGGATTTGGTGAAGAGTTAAGTGAGTTATGGGCAATTTCAAGAGCTCAAGTGCTAGATTCTTTATTTCTAGGCATCTAGATCTTCTGTATCTAGACTGCCATAAAAAAAAAAAGGCCACCCAGCTAATTGACAAAGATGGGAATATGGGGCCACACGGTGCAATCTGATCAAGATTAGCCTGAAAATCCGTTAACTGCAAGTACATTAATGATTCCTCAGTATGCATTTCAAAGTATTGTGTTCTCATAGCTGCTTTTTCTTTCATTATTACAAGCAGTCAGATCAACCATAACTCCCTTCTCAGATGCCTTAATTATCTGTTGAGGCAGTTTCATGAGCATCATGATGCATCTTATAAATAAGAAATTTCCGTACCAACAGGATATTTCAACGGCAGCTCCGCTTCTTGTCCTTCCACGTTCATTTTTAAATTCAACATTCGACATTCAGAAATTTCCAAGAATTAGAATAACTAAAAAGCCCAAAACATTTACAAGAAATATTTCTTTTTCAAATTCTTGTTACAGTGTAGGATTAATAATATCAGCTGATACAATGAGTATAGCTAAGACAAGCTATTTTTTCCTGAAGTTGTTTTCTTTTTAATATATAGTAATATATTTTTCAAGTATCCCTCAGGTCACCTTCACGCGGACAACTATCTAATTAATCAAAGTTTCTTTGGCCTAGACACATTTCTAGGATGTTCTAGGATTTTATTAATATTTTAAGCTCATAATGTTCTGAGTTTAGGATTCTACGGAAGCGTGGAGCTGTCACCCGAATAAAAAACAAAAAAACAAAAAAAAAAAAAAACAAAAAAAAATTGGGACCTTATCACGTTATCGCGTGATACGTTTCACGTTTTTACAATAAACTATCATGTTATAACGTGATACGTGTCACGTTTTTACAATAAACTATCACATTATTATGTGATATGGTCTCAATTTTTTTTTTTTATTTGGTTAATTACTCCATGCTTTCGTAGAAAATAAAAAAAAACGTTATCAACAGCTTACATACAGGTGTTTAGCATTTTACAAAAAAAATCCCATCAATACATAGTTATCATCAGGGCACAAACAAGGAAATGAAAATGTTATTTTGTGTCATATCAACAATATAGAGGTATAAAAGTAAATTATTTCTTCACATCTGTGTTGTTCCTCTAGACCAAATTGCACTGCCAGACTTAGTTTCCTTAGCAATGGAAAACTGGGGACTAGTCACATACCAGGAAGGCGTTTTGCTCTATGAGGAGGGAATTTCTTCCCTGTTGCACAAGGAAGTAATCACCAGTATTATTGCTCATGAGCTGGCACACCAGGTAAGAGCATAAAGTGTTTGTGAGTTCTCATAATGATACAGTTCTAAAAGTTAAATTATATTGCATACAAAAAAAAAGAAGATGAAAGAAGCATGCGAGGCTGGAATATTTTTGTGTTGCTGATTTTTTTTTCTCATTTTGTCAACAGTGGTTTGGTAATATGGTGACAATGAAGTGGTGGAATGAACTTTGGCTGAATGAGGGCTTTGCAACCTACATGTCATACTTTGCTGTGGACAAAGTTGAACCTACATTTCAAATAGTAAGTTCCATGAACGTCTTGTCATTCAGCGTTTGTACAACATGCTCACATCAGCACCAGTATCTCTTAGTCTAATCTGATTTTCATTTGGAAAAGCTTCAGATTTGACAAACACAATACTCTCACAATGTAAAATGTGTGGAGACCTTACTGGATCACTGTTGGAGAAGGAAGATATTATAGAGCAACCTGATATAATGTTCTTTTATTTCCCCCTTGTATGATACACTACTTGAGTAGGTATTTTCATTCAATCAAATAAAACACAAAGCATTAGTAATGTAACTGCAGGCTACAACTTGAGACCTGCTCAATATGTGTTTACATATTTAAGGTTAGGATTGCCAACTTTGCTATTAAAAGCTCCATTGTGGCATTAAACACTGACAGCTATGTGATAACCTCTTGTAAAGGTCATTGAATATCTTTGACCTTTTACTAGTAAGAACTGAGGAATCTTTTTCTTAAGGTCTTAGGAATCAAAGATAATGATGTCTGTATAAGCATAGGTCACAGTGAATCACAAAATGTCTAATGTTTGTATTAAAATCTAACCACGTCTAATTTTTTACATTTAACACACATACATGCATATTCTTGTCAACTTTGTATTATATATGACTCCCATCTCTCCCTTACAGTTTGAAAACCTCTTGAGTACAATTCAGGTCTTGATTTTGGGCAACACTGATGACACAAAAGGGAGTCCAATCAATTAATTTTCCCACAGTATCTATTTTTTCTGTTTTATTTATCCTGTACTTGACCAGGCAGTTTATTAAGAACTATCTCTTATTTATATTGTCGAAGGGGCAAAGATTAGTTTTAACTCATCAAACTTGCTAAAGTGAACATATTAATAGTGAAAGGAGTGGTTTTATAAACTGAGCATTTATAGCAGAGTGTACAGAAAGAATGTCAATTTAGATCACCTATAGCTTAACATGGGAAGGGTGGTCGTTTTGACCAAGATCCACTCTAGCAAGGCGTCTAAAGGTAGTGCACATCATGCGAAACCTTATGAAAAAGAGAAGGTGCTACCAAACCAAAAACCTTAAAACATTTTGATAGATAGCCCTATCAAGAGTAGTGATATTTGGGTCTTTGTGGGATGACAGAATCCTTCCCACTAGACAACATGATGTTGGTCTTGGCAGACTTTCACAGAAGATTCAAAGCAGACAAAACCTGTGGAACCTTGAGGAAACTATCCTGTAGTAATGTAAACATTACATCAGGAAAAGGGCTAATGGCCTAGATGACAGTATCATCAACATAAAGGTGAAGTAATGACCCACAGAACTAACAATACATTTATTTAACAAAATGATTTGGTGCCAAGGTAGGGGCCCTGGGGTGCACCCCCAATGGCACAAATACACTGAGGGATGACATGCAAATGAACATGTTGCTACTAGTAGGTACTTTTGAGAATCACCCTAGAGAGTGATCTGAGGCACCACTGATGTCCACTCTACATAGAAACATCTAGTGATCCACAGTGATAACAGCTAATCAATGGTTTAATCATGGTACCAAAATTTTCTAGTTGCAACATCTGAAAAGCAGAAAGGTCTTCAAATATACTGTAGGTAACTTTGAAAATTATGGAAGTCTTGGTCATTCCAAGATCCACACCTCTAAATAAATGGTTAACTATAAAAAATAGCTATGCAAATACAATGAATATGGAATATAGTCACATCTTTCAATGCTATTTCATTCAACAGTTTTATCTCTGTTTTTGCTAGAAAGACGCATTGATCATGTACGACCTACACATGGCGTTCGAGGAGGATGCTCTGGCCTCCTCTCATCCTCTCAGTCCTCCACCACAAGATGTTGAGACAACTTCAGAGGTTATTGGGATGTTTGACGCTATCAGCTACAGTAAGGTAAAGTATCAAAGCAATGATGAATGCAATCTGTGTAGTCCCTGCAGCAGCCAAGCAACCCTCAAACATGTGAATTCATCAGGTTCATCAGAGGATCTTATTCTGAAAAGATTCCTCAGTTTGCAATAAGCATGACTACTTTTACTGGATTTGGTTAATCTGCTCTGAGCTGATGATTAAAAAATGGCTTGGTCTTTGCTTATATGTTCACTGGCAAACTGCCACTTTGCAGTGATGTTTTATTTTTGGACAGGAAAGCCTTTTAAATACCCCAGCTTTCATGGAGGTCGAAAACATGCAATTTTGTTTGGAATTTAGACACAAAACCTCAAAACAAACAGAGTTACCTACTGATCTTGGGCAAAAGGTGAAAGTTAATGGAGTTAATTTAGTTATGCTTTTGGCTTGAGTTTAGTTAGGCAATACATCTATACTTCTTGTAGCTTCTCTTCTGGATATTCTTTCAAATCCATTAGCAGACTCATAGGCACCCAGAACTATTTTTTTTCTCCAAAAGATTTAGAAAGCTCCTCTGCATTTCAATAGCAAAAAAAAAAACAGCAGAAAAAAGATGGCAGATGAACTGACATTTGTTTAAACTTTTTTACTTTTATTAGTATGCACTGTTTCTCATGGGGAGAAATGATTGCTTGTCCAAGTTTTACTTGCTTTTAATAAATTATTTATATTATCATGTGCTTTGTATTTACCTCATAGGGAGCGATGGTGCTGAGAATGCTGGCCGACTTTGTGGGAGAAAGGGTTTTCACCAATGGGATCAGAGTAAGCAACTGTTTTTAACGTTACATAGAGAGCTTGAAATTCAGCTGGAATTCTTACAAAAGCTCATGCCAAGGTTCTGCAGGCAGTCTCTTTGACTGAAGACTAAAGGCGACCTCTGACCCTGACTTCATACCACTGACTGATTGGAGTTAAGACTTAAACTCTGTTTTCAATCTAGAATAGATGAAGTGTCATAAAATGACTTTCATCATGGGTGGGGAAGACGACCACCACAAAGAAGTGTTCTCCTTCAGTGCTTTGATTGATAAAATATCATAAACTCTTTTTGTTTATGCATGTTTGTTTTGCTCTTCTGTGTTTTTGTCAAATTTACTGTGGCTTTCAATTCATGGTGTAAGTATATGATGATATGCTGATAAATACAATTTTCAACACATCTGGTTAAACAATTCTGATCAAAAGATGACAGAATGATAGTTTTAAGTTTTTTTTATCTTTTTTTAAGAGTACATTCTTTTATGTTGGACTGATAGCAGATGTGTCTTCTTTTTCTTTAAATTCAGCTCTAATACAAATAATCATCCTGAAAATAAATTCTGTGAGTTTAGAATCTCTGTTTTTGTACATTTTAGATGTACCTCAAGACTTTCAAAGGAGGAAACACAGAGCAAAACGATCTCTGGGACTCCATACAACTGGTAAGACATCGGGCTCTCACAGTGACAAGACAGCTTCATTATCATTATTATGAAATGAATTATTCAATTAATCAATGTTAATATTGACAGGTGAGAAATGATGACAGTCACTTAAGCATTTCCAAGATGATGGAACCATGGACCACACAAACAGGCTATCCTGTTATCACCATCGACACTGACAACGGAGAAATCTACCAGAAGCGGTTCCTGTTCAATAACACTGCTGAATCTAGGTAAGTGCTTAAAGTTTTTGAAACAACTCTTTTGGAAAGCACAAATCACTACAATTTTGTCTGAAGAAAGTAATGCGTTTAGAAACTGTAGGTCTATTTTTGTGACATTTGTTGTACTTGAGCGAGTATTTACAGACTTGTTGCTCACTGTTCTGGTTGTTTAGATCTGCTTGTTCCACCAGTATGACGCAGATAATGTAATAAAACTAAGTTTGGAGCATAGGTTGGTAGAATGATGTTTAGTTACTCATTCAGGCCTTGCAAGGCTAATGGTGATAAACCAGGAACAAGCAGTGGAAGATGATTGCAAAGCGTAATCGTCATTCTTTCTTTCCACTCTGACTTATTACTGTTTAAGTCAAGATTTTTGATCAGCTAATTATACACAATTTACCTCAGAAGTGATGCTGTTCCCCAGACCTCATCATTTCTAAAGTTAGCTAGGAAAAATTATATCCAGTATGACTGGATGGTAATTGTGGATTAATGTTATTTCAGAAAGGGATGCTGTATGGAAGCATAAAGTTATGCTTTACGTGATTAATCACATTGCTCCTCCCCACCCCAAAATCCCGACTTTTCTCTTAATCATGATTAAATAAGACATGTTTTATACATTTTTTGCTCCTCTGTTACTAAATATCTACTGATTTTTCCCTGAACACAGAGAGAGAAAAAAAAAATTCAATTCAATTTTCTCCATTGCACAAGCATAATGAACTTGTCTCGCCAAGCTAGCAGTGACTAGCATCTCTTTGCTAACATCTCCATGCTAATGTGAAGCATTTCTCGCCACCAGCATCAGTTAAGCTCTTCCTACTCCTACAAAATATTAAAGAGGACGTGATTATTGTGATAAGAACGATCCTCCCAAAGTCCCATTTCAATTTCTCTGCTATCAGCGGCTAAGTCAGTAGCTAATAGTCTCATCCTTGTGGCAAAAACTTATTCTCATCAAACTATTTTAAAAGCCTGATACAGTGAATACGATTAATACAAAGGAGTAAAAACTGTCGAAAAAGGGAACGAATATTAGACCTAATTTAGCAGCTTGGCAGTAACATGACTGTTGTTCTGTTTTTGGTTTTTTAACCCTTTAAACTAATTTAATTAGATAATGTAATTTATGTGTTTTATAAATTTAATAAAGGCCTGTTCATATTAAAGCAACATAGCGTGACAGTAGACGGGATATCTATGTTTGACTAGTTTATGGTTGACACTGTGGGAAGGTTCTCCTTTCATTTGTTTACCTGCATCGCCCTCCATAAATCTGTCTTCCAGTAACTTCAGCACATTTGTAATTCCCTTAGAAAAAACAGCTGCAGCTGTCAAAATGTCCAACTAATTACTGAAAAGGCAATTTCTTGAGTCTGTTCCAGCTGCCAAAACAGGGAAAGTTACTCCCTGAAGTCCGACTTATTTGCATTTTCCTGCCTGGCCTGCATGAAATCAGTTCTGCTGATTACAGCGGATTATAATGTTTGGCTCTGCAGAGTGTTTTGAGGCAGTGTTTTAAAACTATGGATGTCATAGCACTGTTGCGGTAAGTTGCATGATGATTTAACCATTGGTGACCTGGTTTCAAGTTGCGTCCACCACATCCAGACCACCAAAGATCTGGACTCAAGAAACTCCAACACCAAGCTATTGAAAATAATCTGGTCTTTATGAGGCTCTGTACCTTTGTTATGTTTGACATAAGAACTGCTCTCTTTAGTGTTGACTTCATTTTCTGGAGAATCGTGTACTTATTACACCATGTTCTTTTTCCTTGTTTAGTCTCTGGTGGCCCATCCCAATCAGGTACATGACTGAGGACTCTGAGCCTTCATTTGTCTGGCTGGATGTTAGAGGCCCAGGTAACATGCAGTAATACACAACACAGAGCCTTGGTATTTACACAGAAAACATACATTTCAACAGCTTTTTTTCTTTTATATTTGAGAATATTTGTCCTTCACCTTTTGTTTTATTATGATTACAGTAACTTACAAAGATTTGTAGACATCCAACAGCCATATGTTGAGTTGAATGGGATGCAAGTCAGCTGGAGGTGTAATAACACATGGGAAGCTTACTGAAAGAGCCCATGAGACGTCTTTGGGCTGCAAACATAAATTAGATTGTTGAACTTTCTACTAAGACAGTCAAAAAGTTCACAAAATCAACCAAAATCACTGCAAATAAACATATAACTACTACATTTAGATAAAAAGATCACAATATTTGTGATGACAACAGCAACACTTAAAATGACCACAGAGATAGAAAATAAGCACACACAGGAAAAAAAAAAACATAGAGACCTGAATTAAACACTAAATAACAGTTAATGAAAGATACCTGATGTCAACATGCAAAACAACAGAAAAAAAACAGAGGAACATAGAAAAACTGTTGGAGAGATGTAAAGATGTGAAGAAAAGATTGCAAAATTTGCCATTACAAAGAGGAGTGAAACAACTGTAAAAAGACACAAAACAGAGAGATGTGTAACAATAATCAACCTGTATGAGACGGCAAGCGATTGCACACAATACATCTGCTTTAGGTTTGCGTATCTTGCTCCCATTAGCAGAGTGGGAGGCATTTATATTATTGTGCCCGGAGGTCCACGGTCTTAATTTGTCCAGGGACGCATGAGATTTTCCATTTTTCTTTGTACTTTTTCATTAAATTGTGCTTTGCAGTGACTTTAACTTAAGTTCAATGAATTTTTGTCTTTGGAACAGTCAAGAAAGAAGAATTCATTTCCAAGAGTGGTGAGTGGATCCTGGCTAACATCAACTGTGCTGGATACTACAGAGTCAATTACAACCTGGAAAACTGGAAGCGCCTCCTGACTCAGCTGGAAAAAGACCCAGATGTGAGTACGGGGGCCAGATAATCAGTGAGCAGATAACAGAGCTTAACACAAACCAAACCTCTTTGAGATGCTCTTTATTTAAAAAATAAATAAATAAAAGCTATGTTTAAAAATGACAGGTTTTAATTCGAAAGTTTAAACCTGACGTTTTTAAAACCTGATGCAGACGCAGGGATGTGTTAAGCTGCAATCCTGACAAAAAACATAAGTACTTGACTTCATTAGTACAATTACAACAATAAAACTACTGAAATAAAATTGGACTGGATCATTTTTGTAAGTGGTAAGAAAAAAAATTGTATTTACAAAAGCTGAATGGTCTTCCTGAAGAAGATCAGGACACTCAACACATGGCTTGAGCTAAGAAACTCCACGGAAAACAAGACATGTATTAACAGGCAAAAAGGTACAGGTAATTAATTTTTGTCTGGAGATCTACTGAATCCCAGGGCAGTGCAGGCATTTCTTAAACTTCACTCTTTCCAAGTGCTGATAATCCTAAACAGATGCTGTGAAAGACACTGGTTAGACACACACAAGTACACACACACACACAAAGCAAACAATTCATCTGCAGAATCTTCTAGAATTATAAATCTCAAAATGACCTTCAGCAGTGTGGGTGTTGCTTGTATGATCTGTCACCAGCATTTAGAAAGCAGTGTCTCTTTATGGATTATTTTACTGTTTTGTCTGCCACTGTTGGCTGGATTTCTGTGGAATAACTTAGTTCCAAAAATCACTTTAAGATGGTGGCTTGGTTGATGCTCTGTCTTTCCATTTTGTGCAATCAGCAGATCCATGATCGTTGTCACACCTCTTCTGCCAAGAGCAAAATCCGACTGCAGCTATATTAAAGCTCACAGGCAGTTGTCCAAACAGTAGTTGTCAAAATTTTAGGATTTGCCAGAAATGCGACAGTTCTTGTTCAGATGTAGCTGGATGGAAAACTGTTGTATAAGTCTGGTAGTTCAAGTCTGTGACAGGAGGGCAAAGATCAGGGGCACATTTCATTTGGTTCCTTGTTTCCTTTTTCTTGTAACTGATTTAGTAGGTATTGAGTTATTTTGTGAAAGTCCTCCTTTATGGGATCTTTCTTATGAAAACTGTCTTTTCTCCTCTTTCAGCGAATCCCACCGATGAACAGAGGGCAGCTTGTTGATGATGCCTTTAACTTGGCAAGGTACTGACTTTGACCCAAACATTTACTTATTTAAAAAGTACATGATTTTTGTGCTATGTTATGTGCTGTGTGTGTGTGTGTGTTTTGACACCAAAGCTGAGTTCCTGTAGTTTCTGCAGTGCGGACACAAAGAAGGGGGGAAGGTTTTTTTGTGGTATAAAAGTGCCCTTTATCTGTACTGTAGAAAATGTGGTTGTAGACCCAAGCTGCTGACCTTACCAAAGTATAATCCTTTTTCTTTTTTTTTCTTTTTTTTTTTTTTTGTCCTCAGAGCCAAACTGCTGGATGTGGCTCTGGCTCTGAATTCAACCCGCTTCCTCAGTAAAGAAAGGGCGTACCTTCCCTGGGAGTCAGCAGAAAGGAATCTGAAGTACTTTGTCCTCATGTTTGACCGCTCAGAGGTGTATGGACCCATGCAGGCATGTGTCCCTCCAGCATTGCAGTTTGTTATAAAAAAATTTTATATCAGTCATTGCAAAGATTTGCACGAGACTAAATGTTATTTACTTACATTACAGTTCATCCATCTTGAGAATATTCTAAACAAATGTTAGGAAATATTTTATAAAGCTACAGACATTTGTGTAAGCCTGTTGTAAATGATGTCCCTGCAGCTGTACCTCCGAGAAAAGATCAGAGGGCTGTATGACTTCTTCAGGAATGAAACAGACACATCAACAGTCCCAAGCGATCACACTTTGCAGTAAGGAATGATTTTTTTCTTTTTACTCACCCTGGAGCTGTTAACCCTTTTTATTGTTTAGACAGAATTATCCCAGGTTAACCATTAACAGATTTACAAGCATGGAGTTTTACAGATTTCTAAGTAAACTACAGGTGAGAAACGTAAACTTTATTTTGTACATTTGTAGCTCTTAAGATTATTATATTAAGATTACAAATGGCTCTTTAGTAGCCATGGCAAAATCTAGAACAACTGCAATGGTCCACAGTGCAAGATTATGCCGTTTTAAAGCTCCATAAATTATACCATGAATATGTTTTCCACCCTCATTTCCATTTGTCTTTTTAAGCAAAATACTCATCCTCAAACAGGCTAGTTGAATCTCAGCTTTAACAGTGGGCATACACATCGAACACACAAATACCATTCAGTAAAAGGCACTGGAATGAATGCCTGGTTGTGATTTGGCTGCCCAGGACCTCCGCACTGTAAAGTAGATAAAGAGGCTGAGACTGACAACAGTTATGTTAATCAGACTCACTTGGCAGTATTCCTTGAACCTTTGCCCCACCACTATGCTCTGCAGCTGAGTCAAAACCACACCCTACTGCTACTTACCTGATATGTTTCATGTTTCTTCTAAATAATCTCCTTACTGTTGCTGTAAATTCTCAAAGAGATGTGAGCACAACCCAAATTAATCAACCAGTGATGACTAATCAGCCACAAGCTTGGGGTTACAGCAGGCTGGTTATTGTACTGAGCTGCTCTGCGTCATGGCTGGACGGTAGTGTGGATGAACATGCGTTTCCACTGTTTATGTGCATTTTCTCTGATAAAGCAGTTCTGTGGAACACCAGGTAGTTCTTTTAAGTTGTGGCTCCTCTTTTCTTTTTCTATCAAAGTTGTCCATAATCTTCTGGCTTCACAGGCTTGAAATAGATCCTGGAAAACTGCTTTTTACACCAATGTGAAAAAGGACATCATATCTATGCATAAAATTGTCTTCATTCTCAGGCACAACCAGATCATTGCCATAGACGTGGCCTGTTCCAGTGGACTCCCAGAATGCATTGAGATGGCTCAAGAGAAGTTTGCTGCCTGGATGGACACCAACAGGACCAACAGGTAGGAATTTGGATAAGCAGCTCATTTTCTGAAACACCCCTCTAAAAATGCTCCTCCTATAATAGCTTTCCTTATATTCTGTAGCTTTACTCATCAGCAATGATTTAGTAAAGGTAGGTGTAATCTAATTGTGTGTTGTGTCAGTTGTTGGTGGCTGTTTGAGCATTGTAGTTTCCTTTAAAGTTGCACCTGTTGGGATTTTTAGGACCTTTTGAGCTGCAATAAATCATGATCTTATGAAACAACTCTGATACTTTTACAAATGTGTTTGTCATCTTTAATACGCATCAATTCAGGTGCATCTTTAAAATAAAGACACTGACATTTCAGTAAATATGTTTGTTGCATGTGCTGTATGTACATGCATGAAGGTGTGTTATGGGATCATTCTTTTCATTTGCATGTGCATGTTTTGAACAGAAATGTGTGCACAGTACAAACTGCAGAGCAGTAAGAAAAACGGCTGTTCCTCCATGTTTTTCACATTTTATTAGTTTGCAGCCTTGCTTTAGAAACACATGTTATCATGGGGCAGCAGATTTCTGTGGGTGTAATCCTGTGAGCTGAATCTCACAGTGATGGGAGAAAGTTCTGAAAGTAGACTTCTTGGAGAAGGTTTTCTGTCTGTCTAGGAATTTGCTGAGAGGCAGAAAAAAAAGTCAAATCAACAGTTAAGCAGAACCAAGAAAATGTTAAAATGAGCCTTTCCTCTAGCAAAAAAGAAAAAAAAAAAGAAATCCTTTGTTGATTTTGTGCTTCAGTATCCATCCCAATCTGCGGTCTGTAATTTACTGCCAAGCTGTGGCTGCTGGTGGGAAGACAGAATGGGAGTTTGCCTGGGAGAGGTTTCTGAACTCCAGTGACACCTCAGAGAGAGACCAGCTCCGACATGCTCTCTCCTGTTCCAGGAAGACCTGGCTACTCAACAGGTGATGTGCACAACAACTTCTTAAATAATACACACACCCAAGATAAGATGGATCCCAAACATCCAGGTATTATGAAGTGGACCATAACTTAGTGTCCTCTTTATCTTGCAGATACCTGGATTACACTTTGGACCCTGAGAAGATACGTCTGATGGATGTTGCTTCCACAATAAATTACATTGCTGAAAATGCTGCAGGGCAGGCGCTGGCCTGGAACTTTATCAGAGCGCACTGGGACTACGTCAGTCAGGGGTAGGTTGCTGTTTTGACTGAGTCCTCTGTCTCTCACATGAGTTTTTTCAACTTTGAGATGAATAAGAATTTAATATAGTACTGATTATGGGTTTGACCAATATGGACTTTAAAAGGAAGATGCAATGCCAGTATTTTTGTGTTATTTATATAAAAAAAAAAAAAAATGTTTGTAAAGATATATAAAGACCTGTGGGATTGACTGCATTTTATGAGAATATGAACTTTTTTTCATAAAATAAAGGTTAACTTCTATACTTTGGCAGATTTTCCTACTCAGGCACTCCCATAATGATGGCTAATTTGGCATCTGTCTTGCATGCTAACTTTACTCTGAGCTCTCTCCAACAAGTAAAAATTAATCTGATGTTCCTTCTTGCTTTATCTTTTGTTCTGTCCTTTTCTCTCTTTCTTTTCCTCACTCCCTCCAATTATGTCCTCTTGGGTTTCTTTGCTGAATCAGCCTCGGTGCACATTCAAAACGGCCTGTATGTTGATATCCAGTTGATAGCGCGCAACATGGTGCTAAAGAGAAATGCTGCTATAAAGTGATGCGCTGGGATAGGGAATGAAAGTCACTAAATGTGGTTTCTAAGCCTTGGGAGGCTGCATGGCCTCCATGGCCCCAGCAATGGACATGATAAATCTCACTGTGTCATCAACATGGAGTTTCAAAGTCGCAAAGTTATGTAATGCTACTTCAAGCTAGGAGAAAAAAAAGTGCTTTCATTCAAAAGTGACACATTTCCGTGTGTTACAAATGTCTGATTCAAATCTGATTTAATTTTCAGAGGAAGATGTAAGTACACACATGGATAAATGTTCAAACTCTGATGAATCTCGGTTATATTTACATTATGTATCTATATTTTCCATTAATACGAGATCTGTGTTGCCAGATCTCTTAAATAACCAGATTCACAGATGAATTAATATTCTCTTGGATTTCAAAAAAATGTCCAGTTTGTATTTGAACTATCAGAAGATGTGGAAAATGGGTCCAATATTTGCTGCACAGTCTATAAAGTCATATAAAGTCATCTTCCATTTGAATGAACTTTAGTCTCCCAAAGGGTTTGAGCATTGATCACATAGATGCAGGAAGTTACTCATTTCTTTCTACTGACATTAACATGTCAAAGCAAAGATTACGCAATCAGTCAGGAGGAGAGTGTATTGTATTTGTTCCAACATTACATCAACATCAGGAAATTATTAACAATCTGTTTCCTGGTAAACCAAAATATTCTTTTCATTGCAAAGACAATGCATTTTGAGTTCTCTGCTGTTCTGGTTTGTAGTGCTCAAAAATGATGTATAAAGGTAAAGCTGAAATAAATCAAATTAAATTATCCAGTAGTATTAATGTATTCAGTAATAATGAGTTTATGTTTGAAATATGTTAAGAACACAGAATAGATCTAGTAGATTCTTAGCACTATTTATTACAAAGTTAATAGGAAATAATGCAAATTGTTGCAGATACTAAAATCAGGTATTTAACCTTAAACTTGGGTTCATAGAGCAGCAATATACAGAAATGGTGGGCGACCATCAGCACACTAACGGGTGGACCCACTGACATTTATCTTGGCTCTAAATTCTGTCTCATGATCCACTCTGAGGCTCCGAAGAAGACACCAATGTTAGCATTTCTCTGTGTCTGCTTCTTTTTCTAAACCGTTGTTTACAGAAGCTTCTTGATACTGAAGTGACCCACAGCGGAGTCATAAAAAACAGTAATAATAAACTTTGGCTTATAAAAAAGAGAAGAAGATGAAAAAAAAAATCTGCTCTGTGTCACTGAGTACAAAGTTCTTGTTATTTAATCAGTGCTTATCATTAAGTCTCCATCATAAAGTCTCCACTGTTTGTTCTGTTGCTAGGAAGCTAAAATGAATGATATCAAAGTATAAATGTACACACAGGAGACAGGCTTTCATTTCATGAGCCCACACCTGAGATTATCTAAAGTAAACGAACTAATAAAGACTTGATAGCTCTTCTGGATTTATTGATTCTTGCAGTAACAGTTTATATAATAGACAGTTTCTTTTTTTTTCATCTTTTTATTATATATATATATATATATATATATATATATATATATATATATATATAATCTATTTATTTTAAATCAATATTATTGAATATTGTTGATTGTTGATGTGCATCACTTTGGAGACTTTTCTTTGTTTTTAAAAATGTGCTGTATAAATAAAGTGAATTGGATCTGGTTAAATACTAATAACTGTGTATCCTGACACTGATTCTATTTTCTAGGGATCCAGCGATGCTGATTGAGGGAGTGACCAGAAGATTCTCCACTAAATTTGAACTGGAAGAGGTAATTTACCTTTTTAACAGTGGTGTCAGATGGATTTTTGTATCTTTCTAGATACAAAATTGTGACTTTTAATCCAAATGAGTAAGTGGAAACACCCTGATACCTTATCATAAATCTCTGTCATCATGATGTTTATTCATGCTGAGACACGAATCCTACTTGTTTTCTTTCAATTCACCTTTGAGCCGGGATCAAATTGAGACTTATGACGCTTTATACTGTGGTGATTATCAGTGTGATGTCATTCATCCATAACTTTTAGCTTTTAAATTATAAATGGTTTTTAGAATTTCAACTTTAATCCTCAGGTGTATATTTTAAATTATTGACTGGTGATTTCTAATTTTTAAAATAATTTATCTACAGATCCCAGTTCTAGAAAGTAATTTTCCTAAATAAAAAAGTAACTGATTTCCAGTGTTTCAATAGACCAACTTTATTGTATTTAGAAAATGTCAGTCGTATTTTGATGCCAGCAATACACTCAGTGGATTGAACACCAGACTGTTCAGCAGGTGAAATCTTGTTTTCAGCAAGAACGGAAACAGATTCCTCTGAAAAGCTGCAACAGTTTCAAATGACTAAAAAGTGTCTTTTGTTAGGAAGATTGACGTTTCCATCCCAACTTTTACCTGACTGCGTTGCCGGCTTTCATACTCTTTAACACAGTGAAGGTGTTCAGAAAAAACCATGCAAATTATTTAAAGCCTGTTTATGTTTAATTTTTGAAAACTTCCAATCTTTTCTGGAAAAAGGATTTGTACTATCATTTGGTAAAGACTTCAGTTTAATTCAAGGTATATACTTTCTACATCCTTTCTCTGTGCAGCTCAAAATTTGACATAAATCTCAATGACTTTACATGTCATACATAATGTGTCGCAACACAGTAGAAATAAATGTTTTTGGTCTAACCTTGTTTGTGTATAATGTGTTTGTGCAGCTGGAGCGTTTCTCAGTGGATTATGAGGTCCATGGTGCCTTCAGGGCCGTGCAGCAGGCCATAGAGCAAACCCAAGTCAACATCCAGTGGGTCAAAGAGAACAAGGACGTTATCCTGGAGTGGTTCGAAAGAGAAACTGCACATTTAGAGTAACAGTAACACTAGACAGATTGTTTCCGGTGCCTCTCGGATCACTTTTCAGACCAGCAGATGGATATTAAAATGACAGATCAGCAAACTGTACCATGACTGTGCAACTTTTTTTGTAGCAAGGACAAGAACAGAAGTGTGGTAGTGTTTATGTAAATACTAATGTGCAATATTTATATAGTATATTTTCAATGCAAAGAGTGAGAATATAAGATTTTAATTAACTCCTGTTTGTGAAATTTGCACAAGCCTCTCATCCAGGATCGCTCCATTAAAAAGTTGTATCTTTGATTTAAGACAAAGATTAACTCTTCAGAAATCTTTTCTTTTTGTTGCCGCTGGCTCTTTCTCAGGATGATCTCATAATGGATGGATGTATGTACTGAGTGTTCAGGAGTTGTGCTGTTCTGATTCAACTCAAACATGCAGCTAAATTTTAACAGCATCCACATGCTGCCAATCTCCACACGCATTTCTTACATTTACATAAGTCCTCATGTGTATTATATTTGTAATAATCAAAAAACCAATTATGTTGTTGAAATGGTTATTTTTAATAATAAAACTATTGTATTAAAAACCAGCCTCTTCACTGAGTGCATTATTTATAAGAATAATTTAACAGGAAATTCCTTATTATCTGTGTCTAGACTTTAAGGCAAATCAGTTTTTTGTTCTTATTTTTGTCATGTTTGTTTTCTAAAAATGTGCTAATTGTCCTAAAATTCAAGACCCACATCCCTATTTCTTTCTCTTTGTTGCAAACAGGCACACACAGCTTTTCTAAGAAAAACCATATTTGTTGTGGATTGTGCATATCTGATTCAAAATACTGAGAATTAATACAGATTTAAAGACAGGCTCTTCTTCTTAGGATTGTTATTAACTAAATGAGAGTGAAAGATCTTCTGTTGGCTGAGCAAGTTTTAATAATAATAACAAGAATTCCTCTGTCTTCTTTAAAAAAAAAAAAAAAGCAAGACAAACACCCCGAAACCAGTGTATATAAGTCGGTTTATTAAGCTTAAGCCAACAAAATGGTTCTTCTGCTTCTTCTTAAAAAAACATTAAAAATCAAACTTCGTCTTCTGCTGAAAAACTTCTGGTCAGGGAAGTATTTTCATAGATTCAGATACTGAACAACAAAAAATGGCCTGTTGTGATTGGTTAGTTTCCCCATAATAATAAAGTTTTTCTGTGTATTCATATTAAATGGTCATAAAAACGGGTAACAGGCTCCTGAGCTACAGCCACTAGAAAATAGATTAGATTAGTTTTCAGGATGGATTCATTATAAAAGTGAATGAGCCCAGGCCAAAAAGCCCCACCCACAACACCATACCTGGCCATTATTCTTTACATGGATAAAACATACAAACAGGGAAACAAGAGGAACAGATACAGATTTTGAGAGAACTCTGTGTACCGAGATGATGGTGCTTTATAACAGGAAACAGCTGTTTATGTGCAAAGACAGGGGACATGAATTACAATACCCTGAAAATGTGGATTTTGCAACTGTAATTAAAAGCAGGGTATGGGTGTGTTTGCGAGTATGTGGGGTTCTCCCAGTTGTATAGATGACGGGATCCAAGTCAAACAATACATAAAGAGAGGAGTGCCGTTTTCAAAACATAGCAGGTCCAGTCCTATACTGCAGAGCCCCAAAGGCCACGAATGTCAGACTTAAATGTATTTAATGTCCACCCTGGAGACTGGATCAGGGCCAAGATTACAGATGAAGGGGAGAGGCGGTTTCCTCAATCATCCTGAGGGAGAAAAAACAAAGACATGCTTACATTCAGAGCAACATATGGATCCTCGGATGGATTCTGCTTCCTGTTAGTGCAAATCAGTTTGTTCTCAGATCTGATCAAGTCTGTACGGACTGAAGGATGGCAGCTGTTCTGTTTGGGAGTTCTTCTGACTCTGCTTTTTGCGCCAGGAATAAAAGAAGTGTGAAAGATACCGATCATGGATGCAGTTAGCAGGAATGGGTTTTTGCCCAGCTTAATATTCCACTGGGGATGCACAAAGAATCAGACAGATGATGTTTCTTTTTCAACAAGATCATTGGACAGAAGGTCTAAAGCCAGTAATGAATACACAACCAGTTTTTAATGTTTGAACAGCCAAAAGTACCAAATCATATTAAGTGAGTTCAGTCCTGGAGGTGGCAGCATCTTTAAGTTACACAACCAAAGAGTTGGTGAGCATCTTCATGTTTGCATTTACTGGCTAAATGAAAACAGAACATATGGAAAAATGTGACAAATAATCCAGTAAATGGAGGAGACAAACTGGGTGACTTGTTTGGTAAATTCAGAAATCTGATCTTTGACACACTTCATGCACCGAAACTATGAGAGCCCCAAACAGGAACACAAAAACTCTCATCTTCATGTCATTTCAAGACAATTTCCTCCCAAATTCCTAAAATGAACTGGTATTAAACTTATAATATATTCACTGTAATTAAGGACCTGGTTATTAAATCTGAGTTAAATGGTCTGATTTATGGAAATTAGGCAGAAATATGTTGATACATATGGGGGTCCCGTATGCACTGTAGCTACAATTTACAGACTGTTTGATACAATAACAATTTGCCTACAGTAACAACACTGAAAAAGAGGACGACTTACTTATTATTAATTAATATAATTTTTATTGTGACTGACTGTTACCTGGGTAAACCTCAGATGCCTGAGTGGAAGTGAACATGCACCAGCTTTCATGCAGCATCATCTCACCAACTTACTTGGGTGATAATATGTACGAACAAACTTTTATATTTTATGAGGAAGATGTAAAAGTCATAAAGCCACCCGATGGAATGACCATGCAAAGTTAAAGAGCCAATAATAGAATAGAACTTACTACGTTCTCCAGTCAATGCAAAATAGAATAATAAATAAAATAGAAATATCTGCAACGACATAAATGAGACAATACAACGTAGCTACCGATGAAACACTAAGAAAAAATATTTTTCACCTTTCGTGGCAGGATCATCAACAACTGCTGATGAAAATATATTATCGACTGTTTCCTTTTACGAAATTAGATTTACTTTTTATATTAATGATCAACGTAGTTTTATTAATTAGTTTCCTAAAATTTAGACCTCCTTTTTTTCATTTAATTGTCTCACTATAATGTGACATGTAACGCTTTGTTACTCTCCACATATCTAATACCAAACTGTGTCATCAGTATCAAGAATCGGGTTTTATTTGGTAAAGATTTGTCTCTTACCCATTCATCTTCGTCTGCTCCTTCTCCTCCGGGCTTCTGAGAGCTGCTGACGTCCGCCTTGTTGGCCATAATCTTGTCCGTCCACGAGGCTCCAGCTTTTTCATCTCCAGCGAAGTTGCACCTGGTCACTGTCCCACTGTCCACTTTGGCCAAAGAAACTGGGAAATGAAGAAGAAAGAAACTATTTATGAAGCCCATAAAACACAGAGGAGTTCAAAGATCTTTCTGATGGTAAAATCATTATTTTTAAATCATAACTGTTTCTGTTTAGGCTTTAATATCAATATAAGGGAGCATGGTGCTTTCAGGTATTCCAGTCCCTCATATACCAGATATTTAGTGTTTGTTGCAACCTGAAACGTCTGATTATGCAGCAGCTTCTGCAAAAGGTTGCAACAAAAGTTGCAGTGATATTTACTGTTTTCATCCCTTGCATAATCAGCTGAAATTAGGGCTGCCAATGTCAGGAAAACATGTCATATGTGCAATTAAAGAAATAAAATTTGATACCGCTGTGATACGGAGTTTCACTCACAAAATTCTCATCCACCTACATCTGTTGAACTTTATAGCTTTTGCTGTAACGTAGCATTGTTGTAGCTACAGATAGATTTAGTAACTATTTGTTTTTGTAAAAATCAGTCAGTAAGACAAAGAGATCATGTACAGCAGTGTCCTTCAGCCTGAAGACTAGAGGTAAAATAGAAAACAGACAGCCTATGCAAGCGTTTGAACCTGGTTACCAACTCTAGATAAATTATAACACGATTAGTGTTTTATATTCTAATGTGTATCGTCAGTTAATAAAAGCAGTATCTGTCAGATGAAGCGTAGTTTACATTAATGCACTGATGTCTACCTAAAATGAAAAACAGAATAACTAAGATCCCCGGATAAGATACTGGTATCCTATCTGTTGTGTAACTGTGGCGGATACGAGATAATTAATACTTGCAGTAATGGTGGAGCTGCAAGGTGGTAAAACACACAAAATGTGGGCTGGATTTGTCTATAGCTCCTCGTGGTTGTACTGTAGGTGGCAGCAGAGATTCAACGTCTTTCCTTGCTGCTTGGCACAAATATCCAGCATGTCTTGCAGAGTATGTGTTTGTAGTGTCAAAATAGTTCCCAATAGCCAACATGCTGTTTTATAGCAACAGGTTTTTCTGCATCCACATTTTCATCGCTCTTCTTGTTCCGCCATCGCACTGATGGCCACAGCAGCTACATGGAGCATCCAGGACAGTAAGAGTCCATCTGATTAGCCACTGGTGCACACAGAGGACGAATAAACAGCAATGTTTGAAACGTAACATCATTATCTTAAAATATGCAAATAGGGACTTATTGCAGTTTAGGGAGTTGCTGCATCATGTATGTCATGCAGGATAATTTTGCAATAATGGTATTTTCTATATACTGTGCAGCCGCGAATGTTACGAGACCTTTTGAAAAAAGACAAGTTATAATTTTTGATAAATATCTACTTTGGGAAATCTATTGTCATTTTTGAAGAACCACATTTTTGTTTATTTTTTTAAGTTTTAAAATAAAGAAAAACGTAATACTTTAAAAAAAAAAAAAGGATAGGCAGACTTTTTTCTATGGGATGTAAATATTTGTGGAAAAACAAAACGCCCATAGTTTCCAACCTAATGACAAGAAAAATAGATTAAAAAATATTACTGGTACTTTTAGTGTCATTATGTTGTGGAAGTTAAGTGCAATTACTCCATGAAAAAACTGAAGAATTGATAAAAAAAAAAAACTGCATATGTTATTACATGTATATATAAAAACATTAGTTAGTTCTTTAGCATTTTTAGCCATGTATTAAGAGCCTTTGTAGAAGGTCCAGAGAGCCACTTGATCTAAAGATTCTCCGTATGCGGTTTGTGGTGAAAAATGTTTGTCAGCTGATGATGTTTGTTTGTCTTTTACCACAATGTTCCACATGGTACAAAACAGCCTACCTCCACTTTCATGGTTAACGCTCAGAAATTATTTTCAGGCTCTGGGGTCTTTATCAGACAGCTGGGTGAGGTTGTGGGGTCTTGAACTTTTTGAACATGATTTCCCTCTTTTTGTTAATTTTCTGCATGTCTTTGTGTGGCAGGGACCTCAAACACTCCTGGTGGGCCCTGCAGGGTTTAGATGATTCCCTGCTCTATGATGCCTGATTCAAATTAAATGGACCCAACAGCTTGTTGTCAAGTTCTGCACAATGGCCCAATAATTTGAGTCAGATGTGCAGCAAAATATCTAAAACCTGCACTGGATCTTATGGACTGGAGTTTTAGAGCCCTCTTGTAAAGTTCTCTGTGCATTAGTTGTTTCAGTCAACACAGAAA